>NW_008795523.1:3695872-3713960 GCF_000699145.1 Aptenodytes forsteri
AGATCAACACTCCCGCCCAACTTGGTGTCGTCTGCAAACTTACTGAGGGTGCACTCGATCTCCTCATCCGGATCATTGATAAAGATATTGAACAAGACCGGCCCCAAAACTGGGCCCTGGGGAACACCGCTCGTGACCGGCCGTCAACTGGATTGAACTCCATTCACCACAACTCTCTGGGCCCGGCCGTCCAGCCAGTTTTTTACCCAGCAAAGAGTACACCTGTCAAAGCCGTGAGCCTGGATGCCCAGGGAAGTGGCTGAGTCCCCATCCCTGTAAGTATTTAAAAGACGTGTAGATGAGGTGCTTAGGGACATGGTTTAGTGGGCATGGTAGTGTTGGGTTGATGGTTGGACTCGATGATCTTAGAGGTCTTTTCCAACTTTAATGATTCTATGAATTTTCAAATCAATCTTGTACGAATACTGTTACATTCAAACAGTTCTGATAAATTTTCATTATTCTCGATTTAGTGAGACAATACATAAAATTGATCTGTGGTATTTTTTTCCTCCCTCGAAGATTATAACCTAGGGCAGAGAAATTAAAAAGCACAGGAAGAGCTATATCCATGATTTCTTTCTGTACTTGAATGTCTAAAGTTTGTCTGTTTAAGACTTCGAGTTTACTAGACTGCTATGGGAAAAATCTCAAATAATTATTCTTGCCAAAGAGTTAGTTCAAAAACATTAACTGCCAAAATCTTTATTTTTCCTTTTCTAAAAAGTACATGAAAAGATGTTTCTTGTCAAAATCCTATGTAACTGTTCAGACACTGGGAAAAGCAGACAATTACCTTAATTTAGCTTGGAATGCCAGAGATACACACATCTCACAGAAGTAAGTAAAAGGTCAGTCAGTATCCTGAAAGACAGGGGGTTTTTTTATTTGAAGGAATAAATCACCTTACTGTGGTGATAATATTATCTGACAATAAGAGAAGGAGAGTGAGATATACAAATTGATATGATTTAAATAGGTGTTCTTTGGAAACAGTTGTCTTCCATTATTATCTTGTTATAGACTCAGATCCATTGCCAGACATTGCCTTTTAAAAACATACAACAAAAGTGAAAGGGAGTAGAATTGGTAGTACCATGAACTGCTTGCTCCACGTAAGTACTGCTCAAGTGCTACTCATCATCTGTGTAGTTTTCTTTTTCCATGCAAACTGGGGAAACACAAGGCCATATATATTTATTTCCTTCAGGTCATGAAATACATTGCCGGTGGTCAGCTAATGAATGGCGCAAAAAAAGAGAGTGGTAACTTTAATACTCTGACCTTTAAAAGCTCCATGTTACTATCTGCTTGCAATTATTTCAGTTCTCACTTCCTCAAATTTCTTGTGTACTACTCCAGATGAGCAAGAACTACCTTTCAAATATACACAATTGTATTTTAAGAATGTAATGCACAATAATAAGCTAAGATACCTCCTGCTTGTCAATGTCCAAGTTACTAAAGCATGCAATGATGAGCCAAGTGAACCTGACAAAGCCAGACACGGCAGCTGTAAGGATATGAAAGTGCTTATCGTGCCTATTGAGAGAGTCTTCCTATGCTAACTGATTGCTGTGGAATGTGAAGAACACTGACAATGCAGCCATACTGACCTGTGAAGAAAACAGAAAAGAACAGATGCCTCCCAACTTTGTATTACCAGCACAATCCTCTGTTTTGTATTACAAAATTGAAATGTAGTCCTGAAAGCTGTAAGACTCTTACCAAAACTTCAACTGAAATTAAAATGGAAACGTCAGCCACTGTACCCCACTATCTAGTACCCTACACATTTCCTCATTCTTGAACTGCCATCTTTCTGCTTTTGACACTTGAGAAGTAATTTTACTGAAGCTCAAGACAAGTGAGATTTACTGTATCTCTTGTAAAAAATACTTTTTCCCCTTCATGAATCTGTACTTCATTTTGTTCCCTTTTTCATTTATCTCCATACCTTGCAGATAATCACTAACTGAACATAAGGATTTAAAAGTCTGACTAGTAGGCCTAGATAATTTCTCTCTGCTGTATTCCTTCTCCAATAAAGGAGCTATCTACTATTCAGTTATAAAAATAGCCCAATTAGTAAGATTAAAGACCTCCCCCAATACTAACTCCAAGGGTCTGTAATCTTAAGTCAGTTTTCACTTCCAAAACTAAAATCTATCTGCTTCTCCCTGAAATAGTATTTTCCATGCATATGCTTCACATTGTTGACCTTTTAGGTATGGTAGTCATGAGTTGCAACTAATTGCTTATGTTTAACTATTACTCAAAAGAAAATAGAACAACATTTGAAATTGCTGATAACTTTCCTTTCCCAGGAAGAGTTAAGAGCACCATGAAATATTTGTTAAACCAGTGAAGTTCTGGCGGTATCCATGGTTCTGCAAGAGGTATTGTTCATCAGTACTGGAACACACACAGAGACACAACTCTATGTTCAAACTTGCAAAGTCTCCACCAGTTACATCTACACAGTAAATATGCTCATTGAAAGCTCTTGCATTCAGGACCAGTATCTTAAAGGCGAAATAGAGGCATCTCAGATGTGCAGCACTCCAAGACAGAAGCATGCAAGGCAACTGTGCACAAGCACAGTTCTTCTAGACACATTTGCACTAAGGGTATGCGCACATCCTGATACTAAGGACACCAAAATATTTTGAGATCTCAGTATAATTTTGGCAGCTAGGCCATCAGATATAGAAGCTTCAAAAACCATTTCATGAATATACAGGTTTATATGGTTGCTTTGAGATATCTGACATGAACACATTTCTTTAAAAAATGAATACATTGGTGCTTTTTAATACCGATAGATTCACTACTGAAATATCTACAGAAGATACGTATGAACAAAAAGTATTTCACAGATCAGTGGGTTAGACTATTTCAAACTGCGATATGAAATAAAGCTATTATACATAAACCAATTCCTTAGATCAGGGACAGAACAATATGGTGAGAAATAAAATGCCTTCATCAAAGGAGTCAAAAAACATTGAATGTCTACTGTATAAGACACTGCTTTCCAGGAATAAAGATAACAGGATGAAACGCTTTCTATTCTTTTTAGGATAGGCTAGAAGGAATTTCTCAGCTTGCATGCAGAGGTGACAAGCCCCTAAACAGCAACAGAGCATAGGTACCGGAGAGTAATCAAGTGTTACAAATTGCAAGACAGCTTAGTTCATGGCAAAGCCCCCGAATCCTGAGAGGTGAAACACGAGGAACATGATGACTTGATCTGTATTCTCAATCAAGTAGCTAGGTATAGAGTCGTGATGTTGATGATGTCTTCTGACTTAGCAATAGGGGAATAAAAAGTTTTTTTTTTTTTCCTGGTAAAAACACAGCTAATATGCTGATTCTTGGGCTGGAGCTAGACATTCATCTCATTCAAATGAACTTCATTTTTGAGGGCTGTGTTTTCCAGAGTAAAACTCTGTAAGCCTGAAGCATAACCTCATTGGCTGCTACAACCGTTAAAGAACTGAGCATGTGATGAAAACAGCATTGTTTAAATTCCTGGAAAGCTAGTAACAGTCTACTTTTAAGGTGCAATTTATGATAGTTTACAAACTAAGCTGGACTTCTGGCCTTGACTCTTCTGTGCAACTCCAGCCCTGTGCCAATATCATTACAGAATTAAATGAAAAGTCAGTCACGGAACTGAACTGGTAAAATAAAAACATACCTGTAAGTAAGTGAACAGATCTCTCCTTTCAAAGTGGAGCATTAGTCCTGGTTTGCAATGCTGAAATCATCCCTGCCCCAAGAACCCACTGTAAATTAGAAGATGACTAGGATGATAGTAGACATGACCAATGAACAAAAGATGATGCACTGGGCAGTAATGTCCTCAAAGCCCCACAGCATCTAAAAAGGAGTTGGTTCAAGAAGCATTTCCAGACCATCAGAACTTGATTAAGTGAATGCAGCAACATTGCCTGTGATGCCTCTCTTCTGTACCATGAGGAAAATGGACTGACTGGTTGAGAATAGCCTTATAAACATGTTTTCTTTTTAATGAAGTAGTTGGGATACTAAAAGTATATTAGATATCCCAGTTTAGATATCCCAGTTTAGACATCTCTGGAGTCAGGAGGCTTTGGTACCAATGCATCAATACCAGATCACCTCTTTGTGAAGTTCCACAGCAAAGTTACATCCTAAAGGGACACCAAAACAATCTTTACAGGTGTTGAAATACCGTTATTCTCAGCCCCAATGATCTACAGCTCCTAGAGCTGAAGACCACCTTTTTTTTTGTGCGATCTGCTTTCCCTCCTCCTTGTTGTTCAGTGTTTTACCAGAAGATGGAGAACGCCTTTCACCACATAAAAAGTCTTTTGGTAACTGTTGCAACTTTTTTTTAAAGAAGTTGTTAGGTTGAGGTTCCCATGAAAGGCACTTTAATTGGAGGAGGCTAGAGGCAGCTAAGGAGTAGCTGGGATGCAACCAGCGTTTATGTCCACATTGTATGAGGACAGACTACCCAACTAAGATGTCAATCGAATAGAATATTCAAGTAAAAACTTGAATAGTTCTTGACTAGTTCCGCGTGTTAAAAAACCTTACTAATACAATGTCTAATTTAAACCAAGTCTACCTCAGATTTCCCATGAGACTTCACTATTTAAGGCATTAGAAACAAATACTATGACAAATGATTTTTAAAGAATTTAAGAGAGTAAGCTAAATAAACGTTTACATACAGTATGAACCCCACCATACCTCCTGCCCATTTAAAAAGCACGGGGTGGGGGGGTGGAGATGAGTATCTATTCCTTTCTCTTTAGCATGACAACCCTCTGATCAAGGCATTTCTCCCTATCACCATAATCATAATCCATCTTTATTTCCCTTTCACCTTTGCCTCCAACAAAGAACCTCAAACATAAATTGCCTGTTTTCATTTTTTTAGTTGGGATGCTCTACAGGCAAACTGATTTTTAGACTAGAACAAAACTTACATAGACAAACATGTCCACTACAAGCATCAGACAGAACAGCGCCATCTGAAATACTGCTGCCCTCACAGGTATGCCAAAATAAAGAACCAGGTCATACCAATACAAGTCAACAAAATCAGTTTCTATTTATTTAGGTCTGTGCACGGAGAGGTCATTTTACAACAAGTCAACACAGCACTGTACTTCTAATTCATTTCCAAAGCAGTTTAATGAGGCAAATTAAAACTGGTACCAGTTAACTGATTCAGTATTTGTTTACTAAGGTTTAGCACTGTTACCTTGATTTTGTAGCTAGGCAAGTGCTGTGAGAGTATTAGCTCTTATGTGTTTGTTATTATAATACAACACAATCCAGAATCTAACAGCAAAACTTCAGCAGGTATAGAACATGAGATTGCATTTATGAAACTAAGGATGACATAATCAAATATTATCTTTTCTAGTGTACAAGTACTATTTAAATTATGGTTATGATCAAAGAACATCAATCCCAATTTTTTACACAATTTTAGATTTTTAAAACCTTACAAGTTTTTAAGTTGTTGATGTGCTATTTTTACTTTGAACATGCCTTCTGAATTGTTTCACAATAAAGTTGTTAAGCAAAGTGTAGCTCTAGAAAGCCAAGATGCCTTTGGCTGAAGAGTCGGCTGATATTGCTTTAATTCCAATGGAGATATTGACTTGTGCCCAGAAGACAGACTCTTAATTCCATCACTTACTACAAGATTGTATTTAAGCAATTGCTTTCATTCTCAATTTCTGTAGGCATGGTGCAGAGCTATCCTTTTTTTTTTTCCCCATTACTACTCCTCTTCACTGATAGGCTGCAGTTCCAATCATCTTCACTGTTTTTTCCTTTTCCTTCAAACAGAAAGGAAAAGCCAGCTGCTTTTACACTTTACACCCCCATTCTAACACCATCGGCTTCTCTGTGCTGCAGTTGAAAGCAAAGGAAAGTCAAGTCAAGATTAGTGAGTACTGAATTAGCGAGTCCAAGAAACACTCAGAAAGTCAAGACAGACTCATTCAGAGATGAAGTTCAAAACCAAAATTTGAGTTTGCAATTAAGTGCTAGTCCACAAAAAGCTCACAATGACTATAGCACTTCAGTGCAATGCTCTGCATAAGGAGCAGATCCACACAGCAGAAAAGCTGGTGCTGAGAACCCAAGTCCCCAGTGTATCCACCATAGGAGATCTTATTTCAGACTAGCTTTCAGCTGGTTCCATTAAGTGGATACCTATTAGTGGCCGAAGCAGACTGCCTGCAATCGCTTCTGAAGCACAGCTTGTGGTTTCATTTCACCCAAAATACATTCAATTTCCACACTGCAAAGGCACTCCACAATGTAAAACAAAGTGTGGTAAGCAGGGATGATCAGAAGATCACTTTCAAAGTGAACTTCTTGTCTGACCCAGAGTGTTAATGTATAGGCACCCACTATTTTGGTTCACATACATCTTCTATGTATATGTTACATTATCTGAAAACTGTTCTTTCAACCACTCACTTTCTCGTTCATCTACTGAAGAGAGATATTTGGAACAATAAAAGTAGTTTTGTTATAGTGTATGAGCATGTATGTTTTTATACTCTTGTCTCTACTACAGTGTTTCTCCTTCCACAGGAAAAAAAAACCCACGCTCTGTTCTGTAGTCAGAGTGAAGTACCACCTACAGGATGGCACTGATTTTTATTATTGGTATCTTCAGTACCCAGATACATAGGTATGCACTCTCTAGTAGAGATAACCATCGCTTATTAAGAACTAACGTGTTTAGGTATTATCTAAACTAAAAAAACGCTAGCTCAAATACTTTCAAGTACTGGTTTCTTAAACAGTTTTAAAGGTAATCTGCAAAACAGTGTTGCAAAACTCTACCCATCTACAAGCCTCATTTTTTAAAAATAAACATTCTCCTCTCACCATCCTCTTCATTTTTTTTTAATTCAGTCGGTGTTTTCAGAACAACCATGTAAATCTGAAATGTTGTCTATCAAACCAGAACACAAAGAATAAACTGAATTATAACTGCACAATTTTCTTGCGGTAAAATTGCAAAAATATAAAGATACAGATCTATGTTTTATGCTCAAGCCTCACCAGAAAGGGAAAAGGAGATGCACAGAAACAACAAGAAATCAAGTCTTACACATTTATCTTGCAGCAACTCATGCGTATATTCATACTGAAGGAAAGTTACAATCCTGGAGATTTTCAGAGACAACAGTAAATAAGTTCAGAGAAATACACACACATGGAAAAGGTAATTGTTAAAGAACTGATACTAACTTTAATTAATTTTGATTTAATAGAAAATCAGAATACATTTGAAATCCAGTAAAGGCGATCAACTACCCTGCAACAAATGATTCATTTTCTCAGTTTGTTCAATCCCTACACATTCACACATCTATATAGTAGTTTATACAGTGTATATAAATACTATATATAGCAGTTTATTATGCAAAATAAGTTTCTTGAATATCATTCCACAAAAATTACAAAACATGAAAGTTGAGGAAAGATAGAAAGTTAATAAGAATTATCACTAGCTAGTTTTTGACTCTTGCTTAAAAAGATTCTCCCCAAATAACCACATCTATTTAGGTCTCCTTCATGGAATTTTTTTTTTTTTTTAAATAAATCTCACCGCAGCTCTAGTTACCATGAATATGTAATAACTAAACAGATTTCAATGCTTCTGAAAATGCAAGAGTGCACTGATTATTTGAACTGCCCCCTCCTTTCCCTACATTTATTTACAGCACCTAAGGTGTTAATCACCTTGATGGTTCTTTACAACTACTTGACTGTAACTCACACTCTCGTGGTTGCACATTGCTGGTAAAGAGAGTTAAGACTAATTTCAGGAAGAATCCATGTAATGATGATCAATGGCATAAAGAAACTCGACCTTAAGATTAACTTTTTGAAGATTTTTTTAACTGTTGTTACAATTCAATTTGTAAGGACATTAGCACCCTGAGCCTTCAACACACAAGCATAGAAAGTTAACCATGCCTCTTATCCAACTACTTCTACTTCACTAGGCAGATAAAGCAACAACAACAACAACAAAATCCAAGTTTGTCTTCTAATGCATGTAACTTTGAATAGCAGAGAAGTACCACTGCCCCCAATTTACAGATACAAAACCAAGACAGATGTAAAATACATTTACATTTCTAAAGCAGAGTCTACATTGGAGGAAGGTTGGGGAAAAAAAGCACCTTAGCAGATATGGAAGCAGAAATAGAAAAAAAGCTTGTGGAGGCTCTGCTACAACTCTCAGAGTAGTAATTTTGTCATCTACCATCACCAAGAAAGTATCACAAAAAACACAGCAAGGAAGAGAGACAACTGACTCCGGAAAGTTAATTACCAAACATAGAACCTTCTGTTAAGTGATAGAGATATGTTTCTCTCCCCAGATGTAAGTCAAAAGCTGCAAGCAATTTGTATGTTTTTCACCCGGGCATGCTGAACATACTGCATGAGCTCAGATTGCTAATTATTAAATTGAAAGAGGCAAAACAAAAGAGAAATTACCTTGGTGCTATTCCTCCCATTGTTCTTTAGTCACTATTTTGCTTAAGATTCAAAACCCAGCTAGCTTTAGAAAAAGAACCAGAAAAAACTAGAAAATGAACGGACAGTCTCTGCTTACATACATAAACTGTTTTAAAACAAGTAAATTATTTAAAATACCAGGAAGTAACTTCATTAAGCCTCATGCTTTGTCATATACAGTAGTAGAAATTACCCTTCTTTAGGCTTGCCTTTAATCTTTCAACATTTTGCATTCAATATGCTCTTTCTGATTTCTCTCTTACACCCTTACATAAGAAGTGAACTTGTCATCCCAACCTTCATATTTTAGTCTGTTTAGTTAAAAATAATATTCAGCAGTTGGCTATTAAACAGGCATTTCAGGAATGTGGTGGGATGTTCGTTACAGTAAACTTTTATCCACTGCCAGGAAATCTAAATTACCTATTCTTTTAATTGTAAGACTGGCATATGGGCAGATTAAAAATAGGAAGATAGCCAGAAATAACTGTGTCTAAAATCTGAAAATATGTGCATTTCCTGCAATATAGATGACTTGAACCTGCTCTCTCAGTCACGTGAAATGAGACATTACAAATATTTCTGTAGTTCATCTGCGTTACATTTTTGTACTACCTGTCTTTATCAACTGAATGCCACTTCTCCCACTGCTACTTCAAACCTTTTTAATTCTGATGAGAACTTAATTGATAATCTTCTTCCTCAGTAGAAAGGTTACTTAATTGCCATTTTAAGCTTGTCTATGCAGCACAGTCCAATTGGCATCCCAAAGGATGCTTCCATCTGATCTACATATCCTGTGAAAGAACAAGGCAACATCTACCTGATTCACACAGAGTCTAATAACCAACTGTGTCCTTATACCAGTGTCAAGCTACTGCCACTGTGTCCATGTGCAAGGAAGGAGAGGAGCCAAGATTGTACTTTCTCCTGAATATGTTAGCAACCCTGAGCAGAACTTGGAACTCCTGCCATCACACTGACGTGGTTCATGATGTCTAGCTGAGTATCCAAAAGCAGGGTTCAATTGCCATGCCAGTTTCAGCTAGAACATTATGCAAGTTCCAGGTCTGTAGAATTGGGATATTTAAGTTTTACCATCTTCACTATTATGGATTCATGTTAATTTTTATCCCAGCTATTCTCTTCATAAGAGCTACCCTCCAATGATTAAAGTAAAAATGAAGTTCAGATTATGTCTTTTGTGATTCTGAACATTTCATCTCTTCTTGTCCTCGTCCTTGTGTTCATTCTGTCATAAAACAGTGGGTGTCGGTCTCTTCTCCCAAGTAACAAGCGATAGGACAAGAGGAAACAGACTCAGGTTGTGCCAAGGGAGGTTTAGTTTGGATATTAGGAAGAATTTCTTCACCGAAAGGGTTGTCAGGCATTGGAAGAGGCTGCCCAGGGAAGCGGTCGAGTCACCATCCCTGGAGGTATTTAAAAGATGTGTAGATGTGGTGCTTAGGGACATGGTTTAGTGGTGTACTTGGCAGTGCTAGGTTAATGGTTGGACTTGATGATCTTAAAGGTCTTTTCCAACCTAAATGATTCTATGATTATCACAAGCTTCTGAGACAAGCAGGAATCACAAGACTGAGGAACTCCTTACTTGTAATTTGATTTAATGCCTGATCACTGAATTCATCAAAACAGTATTCAGTGTATTAGATAAATCCTGTTTGATATTTATGTATCTATTCACCAGAATCAATTCCTTCCATCATTTTGAATAACAGAAGACAAAAGAAGTCCTGCCAAATTCTGTTCTTTATGATATACAGGAGACTGAGAAAGCAACACCATATTCACTACCAGCTCAAATGAAAACTCTTAAGACAACTGCTGTATTCAACCCAAAAGACAACAGAGACTTACAAAATAAAGACTGGTCTTTACCCTAAAGAAATCCTAAAGAATTTTACTCCATGCTAAAGAATTTTACTCCAGGGAGTTAAGTTTCTCAAAGCAACAAATGCATCTGTCCAGCAATTAGGAGAGAATGAACACTAGGAGTCAGTATCTGAAGCTGGATGGAGCTTTGGCAGAAGTTGTCCATGTTATATGAGTCCTTATAAGGACAAAAAATTGTGTGACCAGCTCAGAATAATTAACAAAATAATCAAGTGAGAACTACACTAGTTAGCACAGGATTTTCCTGATTCTCTGATGAAAGATTAATTTACTTCAGCTTCATACAGGGAATCATGAAGCCAGAAATATTACATACTAGAATACTGTATAACAGTTACAGAAGAGAAGATGGAGAAGAAATTTGATCAAACTATTCTTACCAAAAACTACAGGCACGTGTTTTTGCAAGTTTAGTTCAATTTCCTATTGGATCAGGCCTACTTTCAGAGAATAATTTCATAAAGCTCCATTGCCTTTTTGATGTTACATATACCTTCTTTCTGAATGTCTTTGTTCTGCCAAGTACTAGGTGTTATTAGATTAACTCTTCCCAAAAGAAAGCAGTGCAGTTCATCCTTAGAGATGAAAGATCCCAGAAATAATACCATGGAGTTCTCTTCAATGCATAGTTGGAAAGACAAATAGGGAAAAAAAAAAAAAAAATATTCCACACCTCAAAAAAACACCTGCACATTTCTTAAAATGCGAGACATTAAGTTCTTAACATATGCAAAAGCACAGACCTAATAAAATGGGGAATACTATTTGAAAAGATAGTTTCAGGTCATATTGTTTACCTGTTATTTAAACTTAAATTTGCAAGTTGTTGTACTGCATCGTTTTAGAGAAGCTGATGGCATAAGAATGTCATGCTAGCTTCCCTCATGAAAACTAAAGAATTATACACACTGTACTGTAACTGCTCAAGAATTTATATGGAGGCCTTTAAAAACAATACTAACAAAATTTTTTTGATAGATATAAATCAATGCCTGGAGCACTACTTCTTGAAGATATGTTCCATACATACATGAATTTGAAATAGTTTCTTTGGCTTGTGTGTCAGTTTAGGTAATACATCACACTGAAGAAACAATATGTTGATGTCTCCTAATGGTTCCAGTTTGATCCCTAATTTAGGGAAGTCTTATGTAGAAACCACCTACAATATATAGTATGTCTGCATAAAGCCTAGAGTAAAAAAATATTATGACATTTAAAAGGCAGAGTAAATGGAAAAGGCCAGATGAAATTCCCTGATTCTCAGTCACAATGGAAGCAAAGATTCCCTAGAAGAGCGCTTTTTTTTTTGCTGCCTTCCCTCAAGATCAATGGTTTATGAGATATTCATCCTCTAACAAAACAATAAAAAAAAAATATTGAGAGAGATAAGAAATGGACTGAATGTTCAAATAGATATATAACTTCCTTATCAAGAAACTGAGAGACATAATGTGGATATTTTGATACAATGAGATGCCTTACTGAACATTAATGAATACATACATTCCTTGTATAGTCCTGCACAATAAGGAAGATGTTTTCCATAGTATGTTTCTTTAAACAGTGACTCTTCAATAATCGTAGTTTTGGAAAGAAAACTAGAGATTATTGTTATACATTATTCAAAAGTTGGGAAAAAAGTTTGGATTTGTGGGAAAAGGTAAAGGCAGTACTATATATGCCAGTACAGAAAGTACCTAATACATTTAGTTATGCTAGCATAGATGTGCAGCTATTGTTTACAGCCAACTACTATGGGTAAACTGAAGTCTACAGCAAGGTCACATCCACTTACTTTGATACAGGAAAAATTGTATTAATAAAAATGTAGAGTACAGAACTCAGGAGTTCTAATGAAGACCACCTCCAATCTGGCATGATGCTGAGGCTTGATGCCATTACTGAGGACAAGGACTAGAACAATCATGCTCATTGGTTAGACTTACCCTAAACAGTGAGGGTGTTTTTTTCTAAACATTATATCCAGATATGCACACATACCATATTTATTTGAAAGCAAGACAACTTCCCTGACCCCCTGTAGTTTAACTTCAAAAATCAGGGGGTGTCGTTTCTGCCCCCCACCCAATAAGATAATATGACTCTTTGACATGGCAGGTCTTATAGTAATGAAGGAGCACAAAAATGCCTGAGGCAGCTCAGAGTTTGCATGAGATGACACAGCGATAACAGTTGTTTTTCTTCATGCACTTGGGAATCTGTGTGGTGTGCTATAGTTTAGCGGATTCCTTGTGATTTCTGGCAGCTGTACATCTCTCCCTGAATAGCAGGTCATCTGGAGGTCACAGGTACAAAAACAAAATGGAAAAGTATTAGAAGATATGATGGAAATCTTACACTTGTGGTAAAATATATAGAAAAAACTAGCAACTGTGAGACCAGGAAGAAACACAGTGTGGTAGAGGCAAATGTGCAAAGACGGAAACATCAAAACAGAAGCTTTTAAGGGTTAGCTCAGTGCAGAAATCACTCACTGGACTCAAAAGAAAACACTTTTTACTTAAAGAAGTAGAAGTTGTAGAATTTGTGCGTACTCAAAAGAAGAGACAGAGACCTGGTTACACAGGAAATCATTAAACTGAAAACTCAAAAAATAGCAACCTTACCAACATTCATATTCCAGCAGTTTGTGACTGTATTACGTAAAGATCACTATTAGCTCTTGAGCTAAACAAAAATCAAGAGTAGGTGTCTACCTACACACTCAGTGAAGAGTTCGATGAATGCTGTCTGGAGTAAGAGACCAGGTGTGATATTAAGAAAAAGAGAAAACGTCTTCTACTTGTATTAAAAGGGCACCTGACGTTTTGCTGATGGTATTTTTCACTGTCAGTGAATACCAATCTTACGGTCACATCAGGAGGAAGGACATCGTAACTGCAGGTGCTTGATGAAATAGCAAATAAGCCCTTCAAAGACTGTTGAGGTCTTTATATACAGAAAGACTCTTGGCAAGGGATCATACTCTAACTCCTACACGAAAAAATGAAGAAGCCTACTGAAACACTTCTTTGTCATTGGATTAAGACAGACTGGGTTTGGATAAATCCAGAAGTTGTAGCTAAAAGGTTTAAAAAAGGCTTTATTTCAAATTCTATGGACAGAACTGAAGATTATTTCTGTCATCTTGAGTCTGAAGAGGAAGCTGAGAATACAGACTAAAAGGGAGGAAGATGACAACAGCGAAGAGGGTGACAGCACCAGAAAGTTGTGAAGTCTGTGAGGTGTAAAAACTGAAAGCCATTTGTAGTACAGTATAAGAGAAGAAAATAAGACTAACCTCCAACAGAAACAAATAATTAGTGAAAACTTTGTAACTTTACTGTATATTGATTACAGGTATGTAATAAAAAAGCTTTTTATGTAGAGTTACATTTGTTTGCTTTTAGGAGGGACATCTTATATTTGGATTAGTACAGTATATGTTCCCCAACATTACCAAGATTTACTCATAGTGTGTCAGCACACAGAAAAAAAAAAAAAAAAAAGGAAAGGACCTTAAGGAATTAAAGTATTAAAGTGACCAATATGCACATGTTCCCCAGCTAATACTTCACTACTACCTCAACACACAATAAAAAACAGTTTAAAACAGTAGGAACAAACCCTATGCAGTCATATCAATTAAAAACAAGCTTTTTTTAAAAGAAGTTTTGGTTGGTTTTTTTTAAGTAGCTAAAAACCTTCGCCCCCCATTTTTCCATCAGCATTACAATTTTGCTGCTAGTGTTAAGAAGATCCTAGGTTAATATTGAGTAAACTGTCGACACTAGAAGGATATTAATGTGTCTACTGATGGCTAAGCATACTTGTTAACATATTTTAACACAGGATTTTCTCATAACAGGCAGACATGATGAGACAATCAACAGATGAGACAAAAAGTACAGGCAAAGTTGTTGAGGAAGGATAGCACAACAGTCCAAATATTTTCGACTTACTGTACATTGACAACTTGTTTGGAGCTCACTATATGTTGACAACTTGTACATTAGTGCAACAAACCTGACCACCTTACAGTTTTGGAGAATTTGTATCACAAAGTACAGCAAGGGGAGGGGAAACAAACAAACAAACAAACACACACACACACCTCACAAGCAGATTCAGAAAAGAGATGAAAAGTCAAAAATAACCATGGAGGGAAGACTAATAAGCTCAAAGATGAAACATCAACTACAGAAAAACAGTCAGGATAAGTAGAGGTACCACTAAGATTTCACAACTAACTAGCTACAAAAGAAAAATTGTTACCAGCCTGCAATTTGGTATTTAAGAAAATAAAGGTTACATCGGGTAATGACCACTCGGAAGGGGACACAGCCCATAGCGAAGAGCTCTGATACACCCATCAGCATCACGTTCACCTAGCTCTCGGGGGAAAAAAACCAAACATTTTTGTCTTCTCTAACTGAATACAATCAACAGATCACCTTTAAGAGCAAAGTTTGAAAAGATTCTAATCAGCCACCACATGGTGACAAGAACAGCAATCTTTCTTTGGACCATTCTGAATTCTTGCAAAATTCACACTTTCAATTTTTAGTCACTACAGCTGAAGATACTTGTTTTGTCTGCCCCAGTCTGCACACATATTGTTTGTGACAACATAACCGTTTGTCACGCATTTGCTAATTACCAAATTGCAACAGAAGAGCATGAATCACAATTAAAAAGTCATTTTACATATATCCGTACGGATATGAATTTCACTTGATAGCAATTAAAAAGAACGCTCTTTATTGCATGCTGACAATGGTGAACATAACTACATTCACACAGATATGGTACAGGATTAAGGTCTACTCTGTAATCCCCTTAAAATTTAAGAATAATTGCATCATTTCACAGTGCAATCAGCAGCAAAACACAAAAATATTTATAGGTAATGAAATGCTGCATATAAAATACATCAAAAGTAAAATTTATTCTTACAAGAGAAGAAAACAGTTCTACAATATTATTTTCTGTCAAGGTACGAGGTGTCTTGTTTTTCTGTGTTTGTAACAGTTGTACTACACTGTTGGGTTATAAACATTAAAATAGTTCAAACTGAGATTTTTCAAAACCAGATAAGGGATTTGGCCACACAACTCCCACTTCATTTAATGAGAGCAGAATACTTAAATCCCTTATTTGCCTTTGAACCTAAGGACCTTTCAAATGCTCTACTGTACATTCTTTAGCCTCCTTCAGTATGAAAATACGCTTTTTTTCCTCAAACATTATGCTACCCACTTCATTTAAAAAAAAAAATTAAAAAGTTGATTTATGGCAACAAGCTATGTGGTTGCTGGGCTCCAGAGTCACTACCTGGCAAAATAAAATATGGACACAAGACTTTCCAAGTTCTGTGTAGTTATTTCATCCCTAGAAACTAAGCATGAAAAAAAAAAAAAAAAATAAAAAAAAAAAAAAAGCAGGTGAAATCATACTGAGATAAACGCTAAAATATTTCTTCAGCACTGCACTTCCAGACTTAAGACATAAATAAGACTCTAAGTTTTGTATATATGACCAGTCAAATTATTCTTTCATGCATATATATTCAAAGACTTTATCCTAGAAATCATGGCAGATGCCTTTAAACTGTTATTTAAAAGAGATTTCTGAGATGGCTTTTACTATTACATGAATTTTCTATAACCTCTGTCATGCAGTGCAAGCTAAGTAGCTAAGCCTACTATTTGAATCATGAATACTATTTTGTGTTAGTCCAAATAAAGGATTAAAACTGTAGAAGAGCTGAATAAGTATTTTGGCACTACCAGCACAGGTGAACAGATTTAAAAAAAAAAAAATCTCTGTTGAACCAGTGTAAAAAATATCCACCCAACAACACTATTTAATACATTAAGCATCTGTTTAGACCTCGGTTTAAAATTTGAAAAGCAGGATCTTTCAATATTGCATGGCATGTCTCAATTCTCCGTGCTACACATCAGTCTTCTGCCTGCAAAAACAGATAGAGCCTTCCTATAAATCTTGGTATAGAAGGAAGAGTAACTCATTTCAAAATAGCATGGGTATTTATCTAAGTCAGTTTCTACACAACTGTTTTGTTCAGTGAGACTTGTTTTTAAAAGGTGTATGTTTAAGAAAATTAGTAAACTTGGGCCTTACAATGGACTTTTCAAACAGCCATTAAAATAATAATACGAATATTAATTTTTGTTAAACTTCCAATCAGTCAACTACTGAAGCCACTCACTAAGCACACGCAATCATAATTTCAGTGATAAATCTGCTTTAGATACCAGTAATCTACTCTGTACATGTCAAGGATGGTGGCTTCATTCCCACCTACCCAACTACTTCAGTTCAATGAACAGCTCATTCACAAATTAGAAGTCGAGCCAGAGCCAGGAAAGCCAGATTTCCATCTCGCAGTGTGTGAATTTAAGAAAGTAGGCACAAAGATTAAACAGACCGAGAACACAGTGATCTGAACCAACATAAACCAATCTTGTTTCTGTGCATCTACACAGACATTCTACCCAAATACAGTATGATAAATTTTGACTGGAGAAAAAGAACCTGAAATACAACTCCTGTATATATGAAATAAAATATGGGAAAGGAATATGCTTAAAATATTTAATAGCGAATCTCCCTGGTTAGCAAAAAGTAGAGCCCAGTTCAATCCAGAAGTGACAGACATGTAAATTAGCATGCTACAATGGCTACCACCAAGAATCAACTCTTTAAGAAAACAGATACGAAATCACAAATAAAACACAATTCAAACCGGCCATGTGAATTCAGTCTTACCCGTTCCACCTTTTAACAATTTGCCTAAGTTCCATCAATGGGTGTCAGTAATGTGTAAACAAACTATCACTTTTATGAGATAGACTATTAAACCCATAGTAAAGCTACAGAAGTAGCGGTTTCTGTGAATTTCTGTGGCCTAAAATATTTAAGAACTTGTTTTATACATTGTGTCATACCTAATGCTAGCTGAGAAGAGACATCTAAGAGAAATCAGGGCAATATATAGACACATACATGACTAAAATAGAGCAGTTTGTTTTAACTGTAGCTAGCACCACGAAGTTTGTTTAGAAGGGGGTACTCGGCAGGGTCACCAGTTCAGAAGAAACACCTGCAAACATCCCTGCTTCAGGACCAGCCCAAGCCCTCGGGAAGCAGGCCTTTTCCCGACGGCAGTCACAGCCAGAATAATTACACACAATGGTGCTTCAAACAGTGCCAGCTCAGGAGCCCTCTCCTGAGGTGAGATTGCGCTCCCTTGACAGGGCGAGAAAACGGTGAGCAGCAGCGCAGACCTACAGACCTGCCACCATCACTGGCGACTCAGTTTAGTCCACCACCGCTTCACCGCCTTCTCTTTCCCAGGATGGCAAAAACTCCGCTATCCCTTTAGGGTACGAGATAGGGAAGGGGCGGGGGGCGGAGAGGGGTACTCGGGCATAGAGCAGGAGCCCCGTGCAGAGGGGACCCGGGACGGACTTTCAGCTCCTTCCCGGCCCCTCGGCGGAGAAGCGGAGACCCCATCTCCCGGACTGCCGCCTCCCTCCCTTCGCCCCGCGCTTCGCCTCCAAGGGAGGAGGGGTGCCAGAGGGAAGGG
>NW_008795523.1:3714871-3749428 GCF_000699145.1 Aptenodytes forsteri
TCCCCGCCCTCCCACCGATGGGTTTTGGCGGCAAATGGCAGCAAATGGCGGTGGCCCGGGCTTGCGGGGGCTGCCCTGCCTCCCGGGGCTGCCGCGGAAGGGCCTCGCTGGGGCGGCCCTCGCCGCTGTCCCTCGAGCTCTGAAGGTGGCGACAGTTTACTTGTGGCCTGGTTGTACCAGAGCTGCGTCCCCCTCGCCGGCTGTCGTTGCATGGAGCGAGGCTGTGGCTCTCCCCAGGGGCCTGAATGGGTTATTTACTCCCCGCTCCTGCCCGAGAGTGCCGGGCGGCACCAACCACCGCTGGGTCAGCCATGGTCAACACCGCTGGAGTTTTGTTGCATGTTGTTCCCTCTTCTTTCTTCCTCTGCAGGAAGTAATGGGGTGTGTTAGCCTCAAGGATGCCACTGAGTTGTCTTCTTCATACCTGGATCGTCCTGCTTTTATTATAATTGAAAGTGAGAAGTACGGCTTTGCTCTTCAAATGAAGCAATTGAGATCTGGAGGTTCTGGAGGGCTTTGCTGACCACGCGGTCCTAGTGCTGGGCTGAGCTCCCTCTCGCACACTGGTGATGTTCTCAGAACAGTGGAAAGCTCCAGTGATGGGCACTGACCTCCCCTGCATCTGCCCGAGAAGCTGAGGAGACTCTTTCACCTGTCACAAGTATTGGAAATACTGGAGATTGGCCTGAGGCATTGAATCTGACAAGGAGGCAAACATGGACCTGATGGGCACTGAATTGGTATGGATATGTGTTTTGCAGTCTTCTAGGCTGTATAGGTTGACACGGGTTGACGGTTTCACACTCTTCACGTTGCCAATGTTCATCAAGGAAGTGAGGAGGAAATGTGTTACTGCAGCGAAAGCACTGTCTGTCAGGACTGGATCATTTCTCTTAGCCAGCCAGCAGTGAGAGAAGGTGCACTGTGTTAAGCTGGACCTTTCACATCCTCTGGAAAATGAGGAACACTCTGGTATTTTGCACTAACTAAAATCAGGTGTAACACTTTTTTGGCTGGAAGAGACTGTAGCTGCATACTCCTCAGTATGTCAGTCAGTCTTGCTCGGACCCAGGTTTAATACAATATCCTACATCCGCTAGCTTTTATGACCATTGGACTGATTTGATGATCATGTTCTATTTTTTTTTGTCATGAAGTAGAAGTGTCGCTACCTACTTGCATACAGTTGAAAGCTGAGGCGTATGATGGAACGAACACTAAATCAGAGCTGGGAAGAAAAGAGATTCCTTCAAGATTGCATAAACGTTAGTCTGCAAGTATAGACATTCACAGTGATAGTATTGAATATGCAACGTTTTGGAGACAGGCCTGGGGGTCTGACCCATATTTTGGGTCATGGCAGTAAACCCAGAATGGTATGTTTCTAGTTTCCCATACAAGTAACCAAGTAAATATCTTATTTGCCATTGTAAGCCTGAAAACTTTGAAGTTTCTGATTTTTGCTGTACTTGAAACCCATTCTGTTCCAAGCAGAAGAAGAGAAAACTTTCAGCTTTCCCTTTTAAGGCTTAATGTAGTACTTGAAAAATCTGACTGGTTTGCATGTATTTCTAATGTTTCTAGTTTCCCATACAAGTAACCAAGTAAATATCTTATTTGCCATTGTAAGCCTGAAAACTTTGAAGTTTCTGATTTTTGCTGTACTTGAAACCCATTCTGTTCCAAGCAGAAGAAGAGAAAACTTTCAGCTTTCCCTTTTAAGGCTTAATGTAGTACTTGAAAAATCTGACTGGTTTGCATGTATTCCTCACCACCAAACTGCCGATAACACCAGTACTAATAAGTAAGTGATGCAAATACCAGAAACAACTGCACAAAGACGTATTTATTCTTTCTCAATCACTTAATTTATCTGCAGGAGCTAAAAGAACTTCTCCTCCGGATAACTCTTTCAGTCCTATATTGCGCTATTTGTAATTATTTTCACTTAAGGGTAAACCACAATAGCCAAATTCATATTCATAGTCTGTCCTTGTTTTAGCTTGCTGTTTTGTTTCCTCCTTGGCCAGAGGGTTTTCTGAATTGAGCCCAGGCCAGGAAGGAAGGAGAAATGTGGAGCATGAGTTTCTTGCTCATGCAAAAGGTTAGCACTTGGAGCTGGTAGAGTGAGGGTTGTTTGTTTTGTTCTCATCAGGGTCAAGTGGAAAGAAGCCTGTCCTTCAGCTGTCCTAACCTGAAGAGGGCTTGCACTTAGGCCTCCAGGGGCCTTGTGCAAGGGAGGATTCCTGTCTTTAATCACGGTTCACGGGCAGTTAATTGCTAAGCTTACATCTAAGAGACCAAGAAAGGAATTAGTAAGTAGAAGGAATGACCACAAACAGTGGTGAAGAAGGGAGGAGTTCTTTTTTTCTTGTTTGACAACAGTGAGAATGTGATGACAGCTACCAAGGCAAGCGTGGCGGTGGCCTGAGGAAGAGGAAAAAAATGCTGGGCACGACCAGATAAAAAAGCTATGGTATTTGTCCTGTCTTTGAGTCCTGACAGAAACTACACTGTGGTACATAGAGCTCATGGAAGAGAAGAGCTGGTGCCTGACAGTGACAGGAGAGAAAGAGATTGCGTGGAGAAGACAGTCTTTTCAGATACATATGAGACTATGTGACAGTGAAAGAATGTGAATATAAGAGAGAGTAGGCTTACTATTGCAAGGGAAATATAGTCAACGAAGGCATTTGCTGTACTGGAAAATACAGAGAAGAAAGAAGCAGATGAGAAAGATGCGTATAAGGGGAAGGACAACGAATCCCATGGTGGGGGTGGGAACCAACCAAAACAGTCCAAGGAATAAAAAGAGGGTGGAGATTGTGAGAAAGAACAGAAAAAGGATGGAAGACTAGAAGGGAAAGGACCTGAATTTTACACCAGCACAAAGATGGAATTTCTTGTTAAGAGGAATTGACAGGCTTATTACTAGGGTGTACTAGAAATAAAGATTTAAGATAAGGGCTTGTGGCAGTAAAGATTCCTCATCATCAGAAATTCCTTTGGGATTCAGATATGCTCCTCCCCGCTCTCTTACTCTTGCTGCTTCCTTGACTGACTCAGTATTTCCACAGTGTGATGTTTTCCTAGCTCCACACTTCGATTCTCATGTCCTGAATAAACCCGTCATTAAGAGGAGGCACATCCTATGGCTCTTCAGATACTCTGGTTGTATGTTTTGGGATGCTGGGCCTGGCTGGAAATGCATAAGAGCAAAAGGAGTCTTCATGATCTAAGCTCCCCTGTATGTGGGTTATTTACCTATCGGTTGTTCTTAAAAAAGAAACAATTTATGTGATGTCCCACTACTGGTTTTAAGATGCTGGAAGAGGAAAATCAAGCAAATAGCAAGAGGAGTATCAGAGGTTAGGATGATGGACAGCAAGGAGAAAGAGTTGGAATAGTGATGAGGATGTTGCTTAGACTGTATGTAGCTGATAGTTAGGAAGAGGACTATTAACTCTTCCAGGGAGAATGTTGTGTTAGCAAGAAACAACTGTGATGTTTGTGTATCATTGGAGTCCTGGCAACAAAACTAGACCTTTTAGGGATAACAGAAGATATGACAGAATAGAAATTAGGACAGGAACACACAAATATTAAAACACTCATGGTGTTTGGGAGGCAAAGGTGATTGATGGAGGATTAGAATTTGCAGTGTGATAGATATTAAAGAAACAAACAGTGATAGGAAAGATAAAGTAGAACTTGTTTGAGTCAGCGTTGGGGAAATGCGGCAAAGAGCTTCTGTTAGAGAGCATGAAGACATGCTAGAGATGTTTGGGTTCAAGTCTGGAGAGAAATAGTTTTTGTAAGGTTATTAGGAAGAATACTACTTGAAGCAAAAGTATGTTGATAACTAAGGTTCTTAATTTTAAAGGTCAAACTGAGAAATTAAGGGAATGAGTTGGTGATGACAACTGTGTCTAGGTGATCGAGGACTTGCATGTGGAGAAGGCTTGGCATCTGTCAAGTCTCTGCAAAAAAGTATCTGGAATTCATATCTCAAACAAGAGGGACAGCCAGTCCCAGCTGGATAAATAGGCACTTCAAAAAGGTTATTGGGAACAATCAAGAGCTTGAAAGGAATGGAACAAAATGATTGCTTGAAAAATATTAAGAAGGGTAAGAATAAAGTGAGAATTGTCAGAAGCCCAGCTGAGTTTCCTTACAAAGGAAATTAAAGCAGGGGCTAATGAGAAAGAGGATATGAAAATGAATGTTTCCACATTTGAGATGAAAGCAAAAAACCTATCACATACCCATCTGAAACATCAGAAGATCTTTATTCAGCCAGAAATTTCCATTAATGATGGAGGTATGAAAATATAAGCTGTAATAATGAAATGTGCTGATGACACAAAACAGTGAGATGCTTTCAATATGAGAAGGATCAAGACTAGAGGACCTCGAGAACCTAAATAATAGAATGGATTAATTTTAATAGCACAACATGCAAGGAGACCGATAGCAGTACTTTCTGCTAGAGGGGGAACCTCATTAGTTGGAAGTGACAGTGGGTACAAAGTGCTCATTGTATTAGTTGACGATGACCAAGTCATAGATATGATCCAGCTGCAAAAAAAGTTACTAAAATTACACGACATGCTAGGTCAGCTATTTCCATTGGATGCTGCAGATAAAAACATTGGTCTCATCTCATCTGAAACAATTTGTGCAATTCTGGTCACTATTATTCAGAAAAGATGAGATCGCGCTGCAGGAGGTACAGAGAAGGACTTGAAGGATGGTCAGTAAAATGGAGAATCTGTTTTATGAGAGGAGAATAAAAATGGTTCATTTAGTTTAGTGAAACAAAAGGTGAAAAAAGTAAGCATCAGTTGGGACAAAAGCTTTTCAAGCTAAAGCATGGTACTGTGTGAAGAAAAACTGGTCTTAACTGATTGCTGAATATGTCGAAACAGACATAGCTATCATGTTAGACAATAAATAGTGCTATTTCTAAGGCACTTACGTGTTCCTCCACAACATTACAAAAGCAACTTCATGAAAACAGTAAAATGGTAGATTTGTGCAAGGGGATCTGATCATGAAAATTGATTGCAAATGAAACATGAACTCCAAAAGGGGGAAGAAAATTAATCTCATGTAGTCATATCTTTCTTAATGATACTGCTGGCTTCTGTCAAGGCTGGGATCATTTTCACCTGTATGCAAAATCACTGGTGTAGGTCTATACTCAGTAATAAAAGTGGTCTAAATGTCTGTCAACAAGAAAAAAAACTAACTGTGCAGAGTATGGACTGTAGGTTGTTTTCTGCATGAGCTGGGAGGAGGAAAGGAGAAAGTTTTTGCGACATCCATTTTCAGATTGCATGGAGAACCTTTCTATTTCAGAGGGAGCAAATTAATGATGAGGGAGGACAGCACATTTGAAAATACAGCCTGGGTCATGGCTTGAGCTGTTTTCTCAAAAGAGAATCTTACAAAATCGTTTCAGAGCTATCTTAAAAGCAAGGGAGTGGTTATGTTCTCATTTTTCATAATTTAACACAAACCCCAATACTATTACCTGTAATTAATGGTGCCTTTCTACCTTTCCAATTGTCTTTTGTGTTTATCATTTTCCTTTGTTCACTTCCCAGTGCACACTGCCTGGATCCTCAATAGTTTCATTCTCATTGAGAGAATCTAACAGAGTTCCAGCTGTACTTTAAAAAAAACTATTAAAAGAAAGAAAGGGTGTCCTAGATGTTTCCCCATCATTTCACTCTTTTCTTCATCCCCTTTCCCATTTGACAAGATAGGCATTTAAATTAGGAGGATTCCACAGAAACACTTTTTTTTGTTTTTAATTTTGTGTCTAAGAACTGGATCTTTTTCATGAGTACAGAAAAAAGGGATTGAGCATCAGGATAGGGCAGTTCTTGTGAACAACTTGGGGAGGGTGGGGAGAGAATTTATTTAAAATAACAACTGTGAATATGCTGCTAAGAGGTAAAGGAAGAAATTGCTGGTAGGTGTGAGGTCAATTAAAAGAAAATTTTGTTTTTCATGTTGATCTGCATTCTGCATTCCTGACTCTTTGTGATTTAGCTATTTTATACTCAGTTTATTACTTAGCTGTGGCACACAGCTCTTTGCTGTGATAAAGCATAAAAATGCTTCTCAAGAGTATGTTTTACAGCAACATATTTATTTTAAAAAAGAATATTTCATTGAATTTTTCAGCAAATTAATACTGAAAACCTTTGGTGTAACACAGATCCCAGTGTGAATAGAAGGAAAAACAGGTACAGCCTGCAAAGGGCAGGAGGAGGAGGCAGAAGGATAGATTTTAAGCATGGGTAGTATAAATGCTCCGTAATCCCTTACCATTCTCTGACTGATGATGAACTACATGTACTGCCTGTTACAGCAATATTGATTGCAATCAGATGATAAAATCATTGCACAGAGAAAGAAACCACTGCAGTGAAAATGAAAAGATGGAAATGTAATGAATTCTTGATTAAAAAATGGTTTCTTGGAATAAAATGAAAACCTCATTCTTTTAGCTAAGAGTTAGTAATGGGAATAACAAAATGCTGAAAAACTATAATAATTTTAAAATAAAATTCATTTCACATTATGTATTTATCTTCAACAGCCATCCCGCACTTTTCATCAACTTTCCTTATGCTGCAAATTTTCCTCACTCACAGCTTTAGCTTTACTTTCAATTAATCCACTGGTATTATAGCGATGGAGATTCTTGCTGGAATGCATTAACTTCCTCTGTTAAATCCGCCCTCAGGCAAACCACTTGAAAAATATTTCCTTTGTCTAGGACACACAGTTTAGTGGCTCTCTTCTTACAGTGAGATAGCCATTCTTTTGCAGTGATTTATGCATACTATTCAAATACAAAAACTGCATTAAATTATGTTACATTAAAAGATCTGAGACACACATTCCATTACTTAGGCACCATTGAGTAAGGAAAAATGTAGGTCTGATCCTGTTGCCATTCAAGCCCATGCTTACAGAAACATTGAATCATTGCGATGTGGAGTTGCAATGATGCAGAGTTATTAGGAGTTGAGTAACTTTTGGCTTACAGAGACCAAACAGACCTTTCAAACTCACTGATGACCATGTACACTTTTAGTATTTTTATTAATCATACAAACAAAGTTGCTGTGTGCTATTTCAAAAGAAGTAGGATCAGGACTTCTGGAGGGAAGATTTCACAGCCTCTGACATAACCTGCTTCAACGCTTTGCAATCCTAACTGTTTGAACGGATTCATAATACCCGACTTAAATCTCTGCTGCAAATTCGTCTGATCTTTGTCCTTCCTCTAGTCGTCATGGTAGAACAATGGCCACCAAATCTTTTATGGCAGCTTCCTACGTTTTGGAATGCTGCTGTAATATTCCACCTTGATCTCTTTATTTCTCAATTTACTGCTCTATTTCTAAGCCATGTAAACCCCATTCCTTCAGCTTTCCTCACAGTTGGTATTTCCTAAACTCTCCTTGCTGTAGTACATCCCCCCTGGTGGATTGCCATTATCTTTCTTGGAGTACAGTGACCAATGTTGAACCCAGTACTATGCTTGCTGGGACTTTGCCAGAGCTGAGTTAAGTGGAATAATTACTCTTTGTGTCATCTATTACATTGTTGACTCTTTAGTTTGTGATCTCCCACATTGTTTTCTGCCTACACAGTCATTTCCTATTCTATATTTAACTTTCTGCCCTCATTAGATTTCTCTTTCCAAAGCATTGTCTGGTTTGTATTTTGTCTGGTTGATTTTAGGGTGCTGCTTCAATTTTTGAGACCCATTTTTAGTGCTATTTCCATCCTTCAAAGCACTTTGCCACTTTGCCCAACCTGATGTCACCACCAAACTGTGGCAGCGCACCCATGTGCTGTCACCCAGGTTGTTAATGGATGTGGGGAATAAAACTGGCCCCAGGACAAAGTCCTGTGGCTCTCCTCCGGAGAAAACTTCCCAGATCGACACCAAACCATCAATTACTGCACTTTGAGAACAATTTTTCAAATGTTGTGCACCTACTGGGTTGCTGATTACCTCTGGAATGCACTGTTGTGGCTTACTTAGGAAAATGCTGTGTGGGACAGTGTCAAAAGCTCGTCATTGTCAAGATGCATCATATCTGCTATTTGCACTTATTTGCTAGAGCAATTATCCTGTCAGAGAAGGAGATTAGCATCAATTGACATGATTCTTTTCATGACAAACCCATTTCGACTGTTTTTTAATAATTATCATCTTCCAGGTATTTACAAATCCTTTATTTAATAATTTGTTCTGTTTCAAGGGATAAAAGTTAGGTTGACAGGTATAAAATGCTCGTAGTCCTCTACCCTCTCTTTTAAAAATAAGTATTGCATTTATACTTTTCTAGGGTTTGAACCTTCCTCGCCTGCTGTTATTTCTTGAAAATGATCATCAATGATTCAAACATTACTTCAGCTAGTTCTCTGAACATTCATGGTGAATTTTGTCACAGCCCAGTAACTTAAACACCTCTAACTTTTTTTTTTCCCCTAAGGATCAAGGGCTGGGCTCCCTAAGCTTGTACTTGACAATCCCAATACCATTTTGCAGTGTGTGTGCTTAGTGTCAAAAAATTGTTGTAATCAGCAAAGCATGTGTGCTTATGTACACCTCTGCTCAGCCAACGTGTAAGTACATGATTAAATGCTTCTGGTATCACTGGGACTTGCTACATTACCAAAGTTAATGAGACTTCACACCACTGGCTGCTCTGTAAACAGCCGCAGACTGCTCAATCGGAGACCTGGTGTGATCCCCTACCCTAAATTGTATTTGACTGTCTACTTGCTGTTGGAAATTATCTCTCTCTGCATACTGGGATAGAAGGAGAGAGCGTGTTGGTGGGGAAGGATAGCAGAGGTGAGCGTAGTCACGGCTGGGCGTGAGCGAGTTGCATGCCGAGGTGTTAAACTAGGGTGTGTGCCAGCCTAGCAGCCCAGGGAAGTGGTTGAGTCACCATCCCTGGAGGTATATAAAGACGTGTAGATGAGGCGCTTAGGGACATGGTTTAGTGGTGGACTTGGCAGTGCTAGGTTAACGGTTGGACTCGATGATCTTAAAGGTCTTTTCCAACCTAAATTCTATGACTCTATTCTATGATTCTAGATTCTATGATTCTAAGCACCGAGTCTTTTCTTTGGCCTCAGGTAGATGAGGCCTTAGGGACATGGTTTAGTGGTGGACTTGGCAGTGCTAGGTTAACGGTTGGACTCGATGATCTTAAAGGCCTTTTCCAACCTAAATTCTATGACTCTATTCTATGATTCTAGATTCTATGATTCTAAGCACCGAGTCTTTTCTTTGGCCTCAGGCAGATTGATTGGGTGAGCTCCACGCCAAGCAGGGAAGCATGTGCAGAGGTGACTAAGCTATGCTGGTCCCGGGTACAGGAGCAATACAGTTGCACTGGGATATCTCTGTGACTCTGGTGACAAGCCTTGCTTCTCAGCTGAACTTAGTAATTCAGATGTGGCAGCACGCTGCTGGGTCTCTACTTCTTTTGGAACCGAGTTGATGTGTTTGTACGGGGCCATACCACACCGGTGGATGTCCTGGTGCCATTCGGTGCCTGCAGAATGCCTCTAGATCCTGCCTTGATACCATCCTTGGCCTTTTTTAACCTGCTTTTAGAACCTCAGTGTCTGTAGTGATGCTCTGAGAAAAGTTGTAGTGGTTGAATAGGGAATAGATACAGTAAATTTAGGCGGGCTGCTAAAAAGTGAGGTTTTGGTCATTTGGGGCTTCCTGTGAGCTTTATCTGGCCAAATGTAAGAATCTGAAGTGCAGCTGTAGATGCCTACATCTGAGCTAGTTGTCTAGGTTCCCCTTATAACCAAGGAGAGTGGTCAGTTTATCTTGTCCTGAGATAGTTGTCAAAAATAGGTCTAAAAATGCCTTTTTTCTCTTTTGATTCTGAGGGAATCTGGACAGTCAGCTCAGGTGTCTATATGACATTGCAGTTACCAGCGTTCAATCAGACAAATCTCAGGCTTATTCAAGTAAATTTTGCAGAATATGTGTAGCCATACCCTCAAAGATACATACCAAATATGGTAAATAATGAAAGTATCAGTTCATATCCATGCCTGATTTTTTTCTCATTTCTCTTCCCCGCTCTTTCATCTGCATTCAATTTTATTTTGTTAGACTTTAATTTGCTAGACCGATGAATCACTTTCTCCGCGGTTAGCGCTTGCTCATTCCTCATTTGTAGATGGTACTGATTGCAACTTTGTATGTAGGATTTGGTTGAGTGGGAGGGGAAGCATGTGCAAAGGATTTAAACTTCTTCTTGCAAACATTTGCTAGACCACCACCCAGGTATCTTGTGACCCAGCAGTGGTTCGCAGACAGCACGATGAGTAACTCTAATGTAAATTGAAGGTAGGCATAGAGGACTCTTTTGTAGACCCCAGGAAACTGAACCCATCACTCACTACATTCCCTGTCCTGCCTGTTTGCACAGCGCAATTCTGTAAGTTGTGCTCTGAGGACTACTGATCATATGTCTATGAGTCCTACTTCATGATTTGCTTAATGTAGCTTTTTAAAGCACACTACTATGGGTATCAGGGCTGAAAAAGTTTCCAAGGACATTGCTTCCTCAGTTTCACTGCACATTAAAGCAACATTGGTGGAAGAGCTAAAGCAGACAGCCAGGAAACTGTTAAAACACAAAGACATTGGCACTGAGCTTTACTTTTCCCTGTCAGAGTGAGCTGATTTCACACACGCGACCCTTTAAACCAATAAATCAATGGCAAACTCATGACCTTATTTACTGTAATGAATCAGTTGTATTGCCGTGTTCTGCAGCATATCAAACAGCAGCAAATCTGGTTTCACTGGCCAGTGCACTCTGCCTGCTTCAGTGCTGCAGTGAAGCTCTGTTTAAAATAAAAAATGCATGTTTCAGCTTGATAAGGCCTATCAAATATTAACATTTGTTACTTAGTCATACTTCACTTGGTAGTATTTGGTACTAGCCAATAGAAGTAGCAAAGTTGTGCTATCTCTGAATTTCCCATCTAACATTTAGATATGGCATTTTAAATATTTAAAAAATAACAAAACAACTCTAAAGGATATTCCCAGGAAAAAATACAGTCAGTTAACAAACAGTGGCATTGAAATGTTCTTATTAGCTTGTTAGCCAAAAGCTCTGGCTGCCTTCTTAGAGTAGTGTGTAGTGCACTCCTGAAAAAGACATCAACATCCCGAAGTTGGAGCTGAGGGTTTGCTTGCAGGATCTTGTGTAGCACTTACCGGCATCGTTTTTCACCAGTCTGTGAATATCTGCCTGTACCAAAGGCTCTAAAAGCTGAAGGACCTCAATACGTATTTCTGTGAAATCAAAACAAGTACTGTTAAATGCATTTTGTGTTAGTCTGTGGGCTTCTCTATGCCTATCACGCTCTAGGTCTCTGTGAAGTTATCCCTACCTGGGAGTAGCTCTGGGAAGGTGATTATGTTTCTGAAAGTCTGCTTACTGTCATCACAGCAGCCGCCCTTGCAGCACCATCCTTTAAAAGGATGAGGTGCATTCCTTTCTTAGTGTCAAGCAAGCAGAGTGTTGGTCTGTAATAGTTATACTGTCTAGGAGCTGTCATCATGGATAAAAATAGTTTGAATAAAAGGATAGCCTTTGCTTCAGAGAATTTTCAAGCTAAATACCAAATAAGACAAGAGATGACAAATAAGCACAGACAAAGGGAAAGAATCTAGGAGGCAATTAACAGATAAGATCAATTCTCACCTTCCTCCCCTTCCTAACCTCCTGTAGGAAGTTACAGAGAACTTTGGAAACACCACGGACCTCAGATTATTGTCTAAGTGTAAAACAAAAGCATGATTGTATCTGTTCCTGGCATATTAGCCATAACATGAAAGATGCTTTGGGCTGGATTCATCTGGTCAGGTGAGAATATCTTAAAAAATGGATATGACTATCTAAGCCAGTTTTCTTGACCTGTCTATAACCAGTAGAGAGAAACAAGCAATTGTAGGGCATCACCCATTTCATTCTAAGGAGAGTGCTAAGACAGATTAGATGAACTGCACCCTGAAAATGCCTCTGTCTTCCCATTGACTGTAGAGGTAGCCAGAGCAACCAGCTTGGACATTGGCCATCTGTACCGCAGATGTCTAAAGTTGGGAGGAGTTGAATCCCACTGTGGTATCTTTCCTCCTTCTGTGCACTTGTGCAAGGGTAAAATATCAATAACCTGTACTTCTTGACAGCTCATTGTTGAAGTGCACACGGAAGTTTGCATGAACAAAATAATTCCTGAGTGTTGAAGCAGGGAGTGATCCCCTGAAGCATTTCCCACTGTGTTTCTCCTATCTGGAAAGAGGACACATGCACCACCTAGACCATTTGAATGAGGAGATTTTATTTAGTCCTTTCTCAGCTCTTTCCTTTTATAATCTAAGCTTAGCTTAAGAAATAACCTGGACCACAAAATTATATAAAATAGCATCTTTTAAATTTTTACTGGTTTTTGGACTCCTTCCCTGCCCTCTCCCTCCCCCCAGATTTACAGCTTGGACCTTTACAGTCTACTTAGATAGACATCTAGCTTAAATTTGAGACATCACTATGATTCATTGCTGGCCCTCTGAGGACAGCCGTGTAATGTTGCTGGCAGCAAATGGCTACGGTTCTGCCTCTTGAAAGCAGCTACACGTCAGCGATACGGGAAATCACCTCTCAATATCCAGCCCTCAAAGTAACATAAGATCTATGTTGAAGTGTTATTATGTAAATGTAAGCTCTTTTTATTTCTGAAAAGTAACTGTATGGAGGTGGGCAATATTGGCCTGCTTTACTTTCCAATATGGCATTAATTATACTGCACTAGCCAATTTTCCATGCGCTGAGTCACACTGATAACCAAATACCATGTATCATTCCCTTCATTCGTTGCTCTGGAAGTCTCTCACAGCTATGAAACGTATGCTACGCACAGTTCCTTCAGAGGGGCAGGTGGCTGTGTGAAGGGATTGCTTAGATGTGTGATCAGAAGAGACCGCCGTGAGTGTGGGAACTGACCTGCTGTGCTATGTAGACCTAGAACCTCATCTGGAAATTTTGGTGAAGCCCAGAACATCACTTTGAGATCTGATGTCTTCAGAAGAATGCCCAGGTGGGTGGAACAGGAGGAGTTTGGGGGAATGACTTTACTCCTCCAAACGTGGTACGAGATGGTGAGTTCTCCGGGGCAGGGGACCATCTCTGCTTGGTCTCGGTGTGGGTTTCTTAGGTGCTGCTGCAATACGGATCGTAAGTATGGTGAATTTTTTATTCAACTGAATGACTGGGCAGCCAGGTTTCTCTGTGCAGCGACAGTAGAGAGTGTAACAGCAACCTGGTAAGCAGCCTCTTGGTAATGTGATAGAAATAAATTGTTTTCTTCAGAATCCCTTTTCCAGCTATGTTTCTCTGTCAGTGCTGTCGTGGTTTAACCTCAGTCGGCAACTGAGCTACTAGGAAGGAAGTTAACTCTATCCCTGCTGAAACCAGGACAAGTGCATTTTTTTATTATCAGCACTGTAGGCTACTTCTTGTTTGCCGTGATTTGATCGGAATTTGATGAACTTAAGCATTTTTTCTGCTTTCATTTGTAGAAAGCAAGCAATAAAGTTCTAGGAAATGTGAAAGCAATTCATAATAGAAATCTGTACTAATAGAAGAGGTGATACAGTGAGCATATGGAATAATGATAATAGCTAATTGTCTGAACAATTATTTCTGTATTAGATAATGAGAGTTGCTGAAATTGCTAGTTGTATAAAGGAGACATCCTGCATTATTGATCAGACTTCTTTGTTTTAGCTGCACTCGAAGTATACATTTCACTTTTACGTGGCTATTTATCAGATCTAAATCTGACATGCAATGATCCATTCATATGGTAATTATTTTTTTTTCACGAAAAAAGCTAAATACTGAAATATGTTTAAAGTAAGGCTGCATTATCTACCTCTCATGGTCTACCCTTATGGTGCAGTAACATATTCACTGACATAATCAGTTTGATCGGTAGTCTGTCTAGTCTAGTGTTTTATCTCTGTCTTATAGTAAGCACTTAATGTTTCAGGAGTCTAACCAAGCTGGTTACTTCAGCTGAGCAATGTTATATGTAACAGGAATGGTCCTTCCTGACCTTGTGAACTGGTTTAGTGATTATATGAGGTGTAGTTACTTTTATTAATTAAAAGTAGAGAAAAAAAATATTGAAATACAATCTCTAAAGCCCTTGAGGTCAAACCTACACATTAAAGACATTTTGTTTGCTGTTCCACAACACTGTGACAGTTGTAATATTATCTATTCTAATTTTGCTCAAAGGAATTGGATTTCAAATAAACCTATTCCAAAAAGAAGCATGAAAACAGAGCTAAACAGAAGCCATCATCCTGTTAGTACCATAAGTTGCCTAATAACATGCCATGATTAAACATTTTGACCTTGTCAAGTTACAGTAAAAAAGGGGGAAAAAAGTAGATGTATTCCAGTTGTAATATTATCTATTCTAATTTTGCTCAAAGGAATTGGATTTCAAATAAACCTATTCCAAAAAGAAGCATGAAAACAGAGCTAAACAGAAGCCATCATCCTGTTAGTACCATAAGTTGCCTAATAACATGCCATGATTAAACATTTTGACCTTGTCAAGTTACAGTAAAAAAGGGGGAAAAAAGTAGATGTATTCCTTATAATCTTACTATTTTTCTTCAGAGGCACAATTTTTACTTAGCTTTGGTGAAATAATGATTATTGCACGTATTTCTGAAGTGCCATCGTCTGTAACATTAATTCCTTTAAAAGCAAAAAAAAAAAGATATGTATTAGTGAACCCTCTTTACACTATCGTTTTAGAATAGGAGAGGCTTTGCAGTCAATTATTTATGTGCAATAAGTACTGAAAGCCTTATTATCTCAGAATAATCAATGCTTGGCTGAAGCTTGAGAACACTAATAGCTAACCTTAGAAGTCCTGATCCAGTGTCATTTGAAATAATGGCAGAACTCCTATTGATTTTAAGCGAAGGAGGATGAGGCCAAAAAGTATTGCTTTGAGAGATAATTTTAGATAATCAGTTGAAAACATCTGTAAAAGAACAGAAAACTTGACTTTCACTCTCTGCATAATACAGTATGGAGTATTTTGGCAGACAGGAGCTCTTTATTTCAGAATGGTGTGTATCTGTATTTTCCATTGTCCTGGGGAGCCTTGTTTAAGTGTATATCTACTGAGCTGGTGTTACTGTGTCTAAGAATAGAGAGATGACAAATGGAACAGTTAGGAGGAAACTGGGAAGGAGTTGGGAGACTCATTAAAATATTGAAATACCTGTGTGTCTTTTTGTTTAACACTCAAGTTGCTTCTTTTTTCCTTGAATTCCCAGCAAATCTTGCTCTCAGTCATTCTGGTGGGACCTTTCGTTGTTATCTCTCCTCAGCAACTCTGATAATTTGCCTGCGTCAGTGCAGAGCAGCTTGTGGCATGTGGGAGCCTCTCTCCTCCTGGGATGCTTGGAAGATAACATGAGAAATGACAGAAGTGACACCTAAAATGCAAGAGAGAGATAGTACCAGTGCTTTGGGATGCCTTCTGGTGCAGGACCTGGTGCGGGCTCGGGCTTGTGGGTGCTGTGTCAGCTTGTAGGGCAGGGCTGGAGAAAGAAGCCAAGGAGGTATTCGAAGATTGCAAGGGCAAAGGGAAGAAGAGTTTCTGGCGTTCGGTGAGCGTGCGTGATAGCTTCCATTCTCAGAAGGGGGGCTGCTGTTTTCTCAGTTTGCATGAATGATGAAGAGTGGATTTTGGCTGCATTTGCAGGAAGTTCTGAAATATGATTTAGTTATTATTAAAAGAAAAAAAATCCTCCAGAACTCAACCTGCTTGTCCATCCAAGCCAAAAATGCTATCAGAACTTCATTTTAAAGGTTGTTTCTTCTCATTTGCTTATCTACAAAGAATAGGAAAATCAAGAAAGAAGGCAGGAATGGTTCTGAAGAATGCAGCAGTGATTAAAAAAAAAAGTAGGTGTGCTCTGTCCTGACCTTTCTGCTGGTATATAGTATAGCAAACCTTGTATTACCCTTATTAAAAGTAGGTAAATTCTGTTTAATACTGGTAATCTGTGACCACACTTGGGGGTGTGTGTCTGTTTATTGATAAAGTGGAGTTGTTATTTTTGAATAAAAGAGTTTATTTTCTGAAGCAAGGGAGCTCTTTCCTGTTCTTTTACTGACAGTGCTGGGGGATGCCCTGCAACTCCGCTGAGTGGCAAAGTAGAAAAGCTTTCCTCTAGCAAGGAAGAGGCAGCATCAGGAAGCAGCCTGTAGATAAGCAGATATCGCTAAGTAGGGAAGTAGGACAGATACCCTGAGACAGCATCTGGCAGAGCAAGGGAAGAGACATGAACCCTCCCTTCCAGAGAAAGCCAGAGAAGGAGCTGTAGGGACCCAGCTCCTAGAAAAGAGCCAAAAGTTGTGAAACTCCATAATGCTTAGGTGCTGAGCTCACACTGATTTCAGTCTTAACAAATGCTATATTTAGTTTAACTTATGCCCCTTAATAGAGTCCCAGACCAATTTAGGAACACAGTGGCCTCCAAGAAACTTGAAAATTTTAGCACTTTGTTGCCTTTTTCCACCTCAGAATGAGTTTTTCTGCTCCTACAAATAGAAAACAAAATACTGATCTTGGCAAAGAATATTCGATGGTCCAGTTTGGCATATATATTTATCTATCTTTTCATCCATATACTTATGTAGACCATAAAATCATAATATCACAGTGTAGCAAAAACCTGTAAGAGTATTACTAAGTGATTTACGAATACCCTGTTTAATAAACTAGAGGGGTTTTTTTCCCCCTCTGAAACAGTGAGCCACATTCTCTCATTTCTCATTCAGTCACACATTAAGACAGATTTGACCAAGTATTTTTAGTTGGAGATTTGGAGCGGCTAAAGTAAGAAATCCTCTTAATAAAAATAGGAGCTTTTTTTAAACTATCTTTTATACCAGTGTAATTCCACTGACTTCACAAGATTTATTCCTAATACATTCTGATAGGAAAAGAGTACCAGGTTGTGGGCACTTTTATTTTTCTTTTATGCTGTGGGGGTAACTTTGTCACTGTGCTTGAGTCTTTCTAACGAAAGAACTATTTTGTATAGCATTTCCCATTTGATGACATACTACAATACATAAGTAAATAAGTACCATGTATGAATATACAATACAATCATTACTTGTTTTCCTGATGATGAAGATGATAGTTTTCTGTTTTTTGTGAAGCATCACAAGTCATCCTGGGTTTCCCATAGGACTGCGAGCTGAGGTGAGTATGAAATGGGCAGGACAGAGCCAAGTCAGAGGCACTCTATAAACTTCAGCAATTTTCATCGATTTTGCTTTGAATGACAAGAAATATTAAGCTTCTGTCTTCCAGGGGAATATTTCTCAGTAAACTGTGTTTACCAATAGCTTTCAAATTTGAACCTTATGCTTTTGTTATTAAATGAAACAAGACCATAGGGAGAGAGACTTTTTTTTTTAATTTATCTTTTATTATACCAGCTCATATTGTTGGATAAAAACCAGACAAACTTCCAGGTGGAGAAATCCATCTTCAGTTTTGAAACAGAAGCCAATTTCAAGCCAAGTGTAGGCTGGTTGCAATTGTTTTGAGTTTAACTTTGTTATAGTGATCAGTTGAACAAATAGAAGAGAAAAAGGTGTCCGACACCTTGAAGCAGACGAGGATGTTAGTGAAGGCAGAGGTGATCAGGTTGCGATAAATGTGTCTGAAACAGCTAACAGAGTCTGGGGGTGCTGCTGTTATTAAAAAGAGAGTTGAGGCAAGGGACAAGAAAACTGAATGGCAGAAATCTGGACAGGTGTGATTCACCAAATCCAACTATACAATAAACATTTTGGGAGAGACTGATTGAATCGCTAATCAAAGTCTCATTTTCATAGGAACACAAGAAGCTATAGGGGTCTCTTTTAATAGCGCATCTCCAACAGTGAGTGACAAAAAGTAGGTGCGTAAAAAGTAATTTTAAGCCTTTGGATGTTTAGGAGTTTCTTAAAGCTATAAAATATTTGTAAAGCTCTAAGGGTAGGACAGTAACTATCAGTCCAAGCTAGTTACCCTGGGCTCTCAATTGTGAAAAATAGGCGCACTGGAAAAGTGACTTAATCTTGTATCAAAATAGATGTTTAGGGCTATTTCTTTCCATTGACTATAAAGGCAGTCTAGACCGAGTAACTCGGGTTTAGGCGGTTAACTTCTGAAGTGAACTTGTGACATCTGAAGTGAATCTGCCTCAAGTCTCCAGGACTTGAAAACGCAGTAGGGTTGCAGGAATGGCCTTGAGCACCGACCCAGGACTGTCTGCATTGCCAGGGGCTGTTCCCAGTAGGTGCTTGGATGTGCGCCTCCCCTTTGGGAAGGGAAGAGTTGAGTGGATGCAAGCCCTGCTGTGCCGCTTGGCCTCGGTGCCAGAAGGCAGAGTGGGACCTGTACTGTTTAGTCAGCATCGACACAGACTCTGTCATTTGAAATTGAGGACTTACAAGTCCCTAAGCCTTAAAAATCTGCACCCTGGTGCAGTTTTCAGAAATGCCTCCATTGCATTAGCTTTACTCTAAGAACAAGATGAGATCTTGCCAGAAATCTTATCTTTATAAAGGTAATCCTTCTATATTCATGCATTCATTCTCTGGGCATTAAATTCAAATGGAGATTATTCTTTTAAATGTTTGTATGGATCTCCGCTGCTCTTTATTTTGCTATTCTTTGCTAAAACAATGCCATTGCTGTGTTTTATGTGTTTTAAAAAAAATATTATTCTCCAGTTTAATAAGAAGTGTTAGGAAACCTTAGTAACTCTTCCTTTTTCAAAATGAGATTCTGTTCACTGAAAACTGCACCAGATGACTGGATGCTTGGTATTTGAGTTCCCCAGGAAACTCATACAGCACTGAGTGTGCTCGCAAGCTGACCTTTCTTTCATTATATAAGAAAAACAATAATCTTTATGAAAGTCAAGTCAAAGATAAGATCAGCATGGTGGGCTGGTAATTACATAAAGTAATGTTCAGTCATTAGATAAAATGTACAGTTGATCCTATGGCTTAGATGTGGGCGAGGAATATGATCTAGCTTTACAGGTATAAAAGAAAGATGCAACTTTTTCACACATCAGTTTTGGGAACGTCAAGGACAGCTCACCTTCAAATACCATCCTGCAGTTTCTCAGCTGTCTGATTTATTCGTGTTGAACAAGGGAGGTAATACATTTTTAAATTTTTGTTACTGTTAAAGAGGAACAATTCCATATTTATTGACATTCTCTTTCCCTTCTCTCCAAAAGTTTTCTTCTCCTTCCATTCTGTCCAAGTTTTTACTTTGAAAATTAACTTAAAGGTTGGTTTGGGACTAAACCATCAGTGCTTGGGGTTAAGCTAGCTCTGCAAGTAAAAGAAAATGAGGTTCTAGAATTGTATTGCAGCTAAATGTTGATATTTTGTGATTTCTGATCGGGTCTGGTAATTATTCATCGGTAATTTTGTGTTTTTCTCCTGGTTAATGGTGTTGCTGTCAAATGTTACACAACCTGTGGTACTAACTCATCTTTTAGAGACTTTAAATTGCCAGTCACGATTAAATATGTTAAGGGAAGGAAAAAAAAATATGTTAGTGAAGATTTCTCAGTCTCCAGCGGTTTGCTTACAGGTTACTGTGTACATGACACCGGGCTGCAAGTGAAGCGCTGTCACTTGTAGTTCATCGTTGCTGTGACACAGCCGTACCTCATGGCCAAGCATCCCAGAAAGAAATGAACATGATGTACAAAGTGTTTAACTGCTGTTGGGTATGACAGCACCACCGTCACCCTATGGAAATGTATGGAGGGACGTCCCAAGTTAACGTGAAAACATTAGGTTATTTCGTACAATCAGTACAAAGGATGCCTGTTGAACAGAGCTTTCTGGCATGTCTGTGCCAGGACATGGACCACAGAGTTAGACGAGGGATTCTGATCCGGTGGAGCTTGACATGAATGTGAAGAGTCCCACCCGTACCTGAACAGAAGACCTGTTTGCAAATACAGATGATCGCCTGTCTTTATGATGGTAACTGATAATATGACAACTTATTTACTGAAAAAGACAAGATATTGCAAATAATGGGGTGAGACTTTAACTGCTGGGGAAGACTTAAAATTACCATCTTTCCAAAGAGCTGCTGAAATTTATGCATTATATAATGTTCCAATAGCTTAAGAAAGACAATATTTAATAGAGCAAAGTAAAAGCTTCCTTTGATTTGATGGTGAGATGACATGAGTGGTGTAGACACTAACTGGGTTAGCAGTGTGGGCACAGTCAGAAAACCAAGTAAGACCATCAGGCAAAATGGCTGTGGCATTGGAATAGTAGAGAAGATCACATCTGGGTTTTATTGACAGGTACCTTTGGTTTTTTTTGTATGAGCCTGACAGTCTGACTCAATAGAGGAAGTGCAAGACTGCAATTTCAATTCCCCTTTTGGTTAATGTAATTTAAACAACTTCCCTCTGGGATTACCTCAAACCCTTATAATGTACCAAATCATAGCATTATGTGTTCTTAGAAAAATTAGGACGGAGAATGCCACTGTGCCTTCTGCAAAGAGCATGAAATCATGGAATAATCAGTCAAGGGTTGTGGTGTTATTCCTGTGGCTGGCGTCTTATTGGAGCTGTTCGAGCATCCATGCTCTCAAAAGGCTCAGGATGATGTGGGAACAGGTTGTTTGGAAAAGGCTGTCTGTCTTCTCCTGCTGGTGCATGAGCCCCTCCAGCCAGCTCCTTGCACTCTAGGGTATGTCCCCTTGGATGGAGCAGGACTTGACATTAAACTGTGGGATTGTGTCCCAGTGCAGGCAAGTCTACCATCAGTCATGCCCTCTCTGTGGGGCTGGAAAGAGCATATACAGTAAATAACCTTAAAAAAAGCCTTACTTGCTGGAGGGACGGATCCAGGCAATTTATTCAGCGCAACTCCATAGATGCACCTGAGCTCAGTTCAGTTCCCAAAATGTTTGGCAGGACCATAGGAGTCTGTGGATCTCAACAGTGTGAAGGACCACCTTTCTCCTGCGGACACAGGTTACTTTTGTCAAGGGAACAGGGCGCAGAGAGCTGGCAGCTGCTTCTCAGAAACCTGAGAGCCATGTTCAATGCTTCTGTGGGACTACCATGTTAACAGCATCCCCTGTTTCCTTTGCCACCTGTTGATTAACATCAGAATACTATTTCTTGTACTCAAATGGGTTCTTGGTAAAAGCCCAAGCAGAGGTAGTAACTACAGGTTGCATTCAGCCTGCATGCATACATACCTACATACACTGAACTAGCTTTTTGATACCTCTTCCAAATGCTTCTTTCCAGTGCTTCCACAATTGCTGCCAATGGTTTTTCTTCCTGTTCATTATTGGCTGCTTTTAACTCCTTTATCCTCTGTTTTCTGCCAGCATGGACTGACTTGCTGGGCAGGTAGGAGGGAGGAGGTGAATTTACTTGTACCCAGCACCCAACCCTTGCCACCCGTTAATTGCAACCTCATTGGCCTCTTAGCCATTCAGTTTAGCTGGGCTTCAGATCAGTCTCTTACCTCTAGTTTTTGCTGTCTTAATTAGAAAGAGGCTTGTTTCCACTTTTGTGCCTTCATTCATTGCACTGGAGACTATTGCGCATCAGTCTTGCTCATAAACTTTGTTTCTTTCCACTTTGCTAACCCCAGTCAGGCAAGGGCCGTGTTCTCGTCATCCTGCCTTTGGTCTCAGCCTCATCTGCCTGGGCATGATCTTTTTCTGACTGCTACAAGGATGGAGCTCTCTTTGATTTTGTTTGTATCATTGTCCTGGTTTCAAAGCTACCTTGTAGGGCCCGTGCTCTGCTGCAGTCTGAACTGCTACCTTTGATGACTGCGTTGTACATCTGTTTGATCAGTGAACCAAGACTTGCTGACCTGTCTGTAGCAGCCTCGTGTCCCCATATATCTCTGGGAATTTGTGCAGTGATGGAGTGTCCCTCTGCTAATCAATATGTCTCTTTGTACACATCCCAGTGCTCCAGGTCCACTCTCAGATAATCATACCAGGCAAGTAGCTTCACTCCCTGGACCACCTCAAGTTTGCCTGTCCCTGCAGATGTGAGCAGGCATTGTTTGAACATTTGCATCATTGTGGCAGTCATTGCAGGGATTCTGCTGGGTAGGTGCAAAATCTGAAAAGAAATATGTTTCCATTATGCAAAAGCTATCTTTGTTTAATTATACTTTCCCGTCTTGATTTTCTGCCATCTTTCCTGGTTAGGGTTGTCAGTGCCTTCTCTGATCACTATAGCATGCTTAAATAACCTCTACACCAAATCTCAAGATCAATTTCTTTGTTGCTTGCATTATTGTCCTTCTCATTGCCACCTCATTTTTAGAAATATTTGGTGCCAAAATTTGATCTGTCACTGGAGGATATTTATCATGGAGTAGCAGCATTGACTGATGTATTTGGAAGAAGAGAAGCTCTTAAGTAGTTAAGGATTGAATGCTTTTTTTTTTTTTTTTTTTTTTTTTTTGTTTTTCAGGGGAAATTTTTTTAAAAGGTATGTGCCTTTAATTATGAGATTTCAGTTTTCTTCCAGCATCAAAATGCTTCCAGCCCTCCCCACAGCCACAGTTAAGTGAAGACCGTACACGGCTGAGTGGCAGTAGGCAGGTTCAGACACCCCAAACGAGCTGTCGGTTAGCTCCAGGCATGGCCTGGGGAGGTGACTGCAGAGGTGGAGAGTGCATGATCAGATAACGTTTCTGAGAAGGCAGGTAAAGAGTTTGGTGATTAGGAGCTGCGGCGAAGATGCCCCTGCCCAGAGAGGAACTGAGTACTTTAAAACAAAAGTAGTGGCCAGTATTATGGCATATAAATCAGGTGCAAAGAGTTGTTCCTGAACACAGATTAAGGTTTAATGTTTTTTTTTTTTTTTTTTTTTTTTTGCTTGCTAGGCACAGAGTAGCTTTCCGTATCTAAAATGTATATAACAGTGTTGTCAGCTTGGGGCCTTATCCCGCACATTAGTCATTAGCACATCATGCTCTTGTGTGACAGTTTCAGTCTTTTAAAGTCAAGGGATCAGGTGGTCTATGCAGGCATAGAAGAAATTGTTCAAAAGATCCAGTTGCAAGAATCCGGAGATGCTGTCAGCACTGCAGTTCAGACACAGCCCAAACGAGCTGTCGGTTAGCTCCAGGCATGGCCTGGGGAGGTGACTGCAGAGGTGGAGAGATCTGCATGATCAGATAACGTTTCTGAGAAGGCAGGTAAAGAGTTTGGTGATTAGGAGCTGCGGGCTTGGGATGCAGCCTGGGGTGCTTGTCTGAAGCCCGTCAGGAAAAACTGGGGGTGGTGAACCAGGCACTGCTGCGCAGCCAAGGACCATCTCTTCAGGGTGAAGGTGAGCAGTGCTCAGCCCAGAATCCCTCACATGATAATCTGCAAGGGCAGGGAAACTCCCCCTGTTGAAATGTGCTCTGTGTCTCAGCAATAAAAAGACCCTGAAACTCAGTCCTCCAAGGCAAGGCTGTCCCAGGCCAGCCAGGTTGGGTGAAGGAGTGTTGCTGTCTCTGTCACCTGCACAGGCTGCCCCGGCTAGGGAATTTAATACTTCATCCTTTGTACAGCTCTTTTCTCCATGGACCCACTTTCTTGACCATGGGATATAACTAATTCCTGTTCATTTCTAAAGGAAGGGCTCAGGTCTATGCTTTGGAAGAAAATAATTTTTAAGGGGGAAATGCTGTTTTCCGAGTGAGAGACTGGGCCAAAACGGTCTTAGACTGAGCACAATGAAATTGTCAGTACAATATGGAGGCTTAGTGCTTGAGAAGGAAGGTTACAAACTTTGTACCTAAAATACTACATTTTAATGCTGACAAGAGCAGAAGTGAGGTTCAGTATTCTGCTTTATGGGTTCATCGCTCAGATGAATCCAAGATTTTTAAAAGTAGCATTAGTTGACCAGACGTTTATAACATGACGATCCAAAAATGCTTGTGGCATCTTCAGCCTAACTCAGATCCTGCCTGACTTTCCAGTAAGGCAGGTCCTCCCAGGCCGTGCCACAGGCACATGGGAGTTCTCTGGCTCAAAAGAAACACCAGTTTCTTATGACCAGTTTATGACCAGTTTTTTGTCTCTGACAAGGCTGGTACAAAATGCTTCAGAATAATTTTAAAGGTCCTGTGGTAATTGCCAAAGAGCATCCTGCTCATCTGCAGGTAGCCCTTACTTAGTACATCTGATGTTTGGATACAGAGAGAACTGAGGTTTTGTGTGTGTGTCATCCCCGCCCCGCCGCCTGAAATCTTAGTGTGACTAATAATGAAAAAAAGTAAATTCATTTAAAAAAAAATCAAGCAGAGAATTTGGGATGATACTCGTACAGTTGCAACTTATATATCCTGCATCTTTAATGTTATGGTTCCCCCAGTTATTCATATCAGAGATACGCATTGCCCTGTGGTATAGATTTGATCTGGATCAAATATAGCCACACAACTGCATTTCTGTTGAATTACCCAGAGAACGTGATATGCTATTTATGGCCACTTCATCTTGTGCGCTAGCAGTAGAAGGACAGATGTGCCGTGCTGCATGTAGCCTCCTTGCACAAAATTAATCTATTGAAAAAATCTGTAAAAGTACGAGCTGACTGGGGTGTGTTTATACCAGAACCCAAAAGTCAATTGCTGCATCGGTAAAATGAAGCCTAAAAGAAATCTTGGTCCAGAATGTTGCAGCGATGCTGAACTCCCTGGGACCACCCTGACCCTGAGCTGCCCTGACGAGGCCTCCGTGCGATGCAGGTGGCTGTTTCAAGCCCTTCTGAGCTCTCTCTTGGCACCGTGTCTCCTCGGGTGCTCTGGAGCACAGCATATAGTGCCTCTCTAATTACAATGGTCGGAGGAGCTTTCTCCCACCGAGGGACAGGTCTGTGAAAATCTGTTTATGGGGACTTTGGCACTGAAGAGGTCAGTGTGTGGACAAATAATCTGACTCTTGGTTCAGGAAATTATGTCCTGATGTGAAATTATTTCCCCTGAAATTAGTCTTTTCATGGCCCAGATTCTGCAGATTCTTTCATCCTCTCCATAAGCATTTGCTGGCTTTATCCATTCTACCATAAATATTAGGCAGTTACGACGTTTGAAGTTTATGTGCTGTGGTTTATGTTAATATTCAGAAAAAACTGTTAAGGCCAGAAAAAGAGGCACAGTTTTGTTATGGTGAAGTCAATTTTCTGATCCTATAAAATGCACATCAGTACACTGCATTTTCAGTTTCCGATCCTGGTTCTAAATTGTCTCTGTTACTTGCACTGAATGCTGTATCAGTGTGTAGCCTAGATGCTGGTACTTTACCCAATGCGAAACAGTCCCTTAAAAATGTATTTATTTGTATTTCCAGAAAGATCATGGATTGCTACGGGAAGTATGCAGCTGTCACTTTGACCATTTTGTCTGTATTTCTGCATCTTCTTCATGCTTTCCCAGATGGAGAGTTTCTCATGCAGGGTAAGCTGCTTTCAGCATTCAGAAATAGGGCAATTGTTCGTAAAGAGTATTAATTAAACTTTCACATGTTTTATAAATGTGGTCATAAATCTTATCATTCAGTTGCATTTATTGACACTGAGCTATGAAGGTATGATAAATCAAGATAATTTTGCTATGAGTATACTTCCTATTTCTTCTCTAAACTTGATTCCTCCAGGTCAAGAGTCTCCCAGATGACTGTGTCCTCATGTTGGCATGGGTGATCTTAATCCTTGAAACATTATCAAATAGAAACGTTTTGGTTTCTTGTACACCTGAGATCTAAATGGCAACGTAACATCAGGAACAGCAGAACCATAGTTTCTCCTCATAATATGCAGAATATTTTTCCTCTGTAGATCCCAGAATATGGGATCTTGGTGGTGTAGCATTCTATGAAAGAGGCATATTAGGAAGATTTTAGGGGTGTTTTGAAGGTTGTGGTTGTTTTTTTTATTCAGCCTCGAACTGAATGTATAAAAATGTGAGCTACAAAAATCTTGGGATCACTGGGCATTTTTAAAACTCTTGATAACAGAGTCTTGCCTGAAAACAGGCAATATTTAAGAAGCACTACAAATCCTGCTGGTGCTATTTAACTATCTGTAGCTAGTAGGAAGTTTTCTAGGGACAGCTAGTATAGTAGAAAAAAACCCTCCATATATCTGTATATCTATATAGTATATAGAAAAAAAACCCATACAAAAAAACCCTCCACAACTGTCAACAAAATTAAGTTAGAAAACCAGAAAAGATACAATGATGCTTGTGCCTCATCTAGAAAGCCACACTCTAGTTTTACAGACGGTGTGTGTTGCTGACTTGAAGGACCCTAAAGAGGAGAGCTTTGCTGTCTGTGCTTTTCTGTTCTGCAGCCATCAAGCAGCAAAGTGTGGCCAGTGCTTCCTCTTACCACCCACACTTTCCCTTTATTTATGAAAATGAAAATACAGCTGGAGACCAAGTAAAAGTCTCTTCCTTATATTTTTATGGCAGGTTGTCCAGAGTGCAAGCTAGGGGAGAACAGATTCTTTTCCAAGCCAGGAGCACCCATTTACCAGTGCACTGGGTGCTGTTTCTCCCGGGCCTATCCCACTCCGATGAGGTCCAAGAAGACCATGCTCGTTCCAAAGAACATTACATCAGAAGCAACGTGCTGCGTAGCAAAGGCTTTTACCAAGGTGAGGCTGTGAATGAGACCCGTTTAAGCTTGTTTTAGGATGCAACGTTTAGCTGAACCAGTGAATAGAAAAGAATATGTTTTTGCTGGAGGACATTGGAGAACTATTTGAGGGAAACATCCTTGGCATTTATACCCTTTGCTCTTGGGTTCTTTCTTTTTTCTAAAGAGGAAATTAAAAAGTCAGCCAGTACCGAGTCTGATACTCAGCTGGGATGTGGAAATTGATGCAGTGTCACTGACTTCAGTGAAACTACTTTGACTCATGACACCCGAAGTTCTGGTGGTGGACTTGTTGTCCCCTTGCTTTTAACTCTCCTGGATGTGCACCCTCCCCTTAAGTGCTATGCAGTGTGTATTTGATTTTAGTCATTTTCCTTGTGTCTTTCCTGCATAGGCAGGAGTTCTCTGGGAAGGTGGCTGGTCAATACTATCAATTATGTATATGGGAATGAGGGACCAAAACCACCTGTGCTCATTAGATTAATTGAGGTTGTGTTTACTTTTAATAGTACAACCAAGAGGGAACTGTAAACATGTGCAACTACTTTGAGCATTTAATACTCTCATCTGGAAGGTTCTCTTAAAGAGAGATTCTGCTAAAGCTGATTATTTTGGGAGTGATTCAGCCCCAGGTGAAGAAACCTTAAATTTTATTGAATAAATGGTGAGCTAGTTGAAACAAGCTAAGGTGTCTATCCTGTGGTGATCTGAATCAGGCTCATTAAGTGTGTTGACTAGAGGCTCAGTTCAGTTACCCACTCATGGATTTGGTGCCATTTGAAATACCCTGGCGTACTCAGGACATCTGTGTATGGCTGGCAGACACAGGACCCATAAAAGACCTTCTGGAGTGGCAGCTGGAGGCTTGGTGGGATTCCCTCTGACATCTTAAATGGCAGTTGATGGCTCTGTGTGTGCAGCTGAACAGAGCGCTGGGTCTCCACTGGCTGTGATGAGAGCCCAGATACCTGACTTACCTATAGACACCTACAGCTGAACCTGGCTGAATCCTGGCTCTTCATCTGAGTAGAGCGTAGATCTTTTTCTAGACCACTAACATTATACTTGCCCTGAGGCAGCAACTAGAATTTGGTCGAGATTAAAAATAAAAATGACTCATCGTGTTTGTGGTCTCTGTTTTTATAATCCCCATGTGAAAAATTCTGAGGACATTTCCTGATTTTTCATAGATTGGTTACTTGACACTTTTTGAAAATTAGACACTTTAAGAAGTGCCAAATTAAGGACACCAAACTATGTCACTATTGAAAACTTTCTCTTTACGGCTCTGAAAGCCACTGATGATGCAGCTTCACAGGTTGGCATTCAGAGGCTGCTCTAGTATACTAACCCCAAAGAGCCTGTGTACTTTGTGGTTAACAAAAAGGCTTCAGCCATCTTTTACTTGAGAATGCTGTTTTTACTGTCTAGCTAATCCTAATTATTTGTTATGTGTGTGTGTGTTCTTTTTTTAAGATTACCCTTAAGGACAATGTGAAGATAGAGAACCATACAGATTGTCACTGCAGTACCTGCTACTATCATAAATCCTAAAGCCTGTCCCTTTGTTAATGATCAAGGACAACGGTGAATGGAATATTTGTTTTTCAGCTTTTATAGCACCAGTATGGAAAATCCTATGTTTTCTGGTCAAGACACTGGGTAGACCTTTGAATAAGATGGATGGCTGTTTTATTTCCTCTTTGCTTCTTCATGCATTTAAGTAAGTTTAATTATTTCCATTAGGGATGAAATACAGCACTTGCATGACAACCGAAGGCTTGATCTATTTTTAAAATAAACTGTCAGTTAAATCATCAATGTTTCTTGAGGAAAAATTAGGATTTAATAGCTTAAAACAAAACAAAACAAAAAAGATACTGCTGCAGTTAATTTCTAGATTTTTTTTTGTGGGAGAGGGAGGGAGGGAGGCAGGGAGGGATGGGAAAGTGGACAGAAAAAGAAGCAAGAAGCAACCCTTATACATCTAGTGGGCAGGGAGGGATGGGAAAGTGGACAGAAAAAGAAGCAATAATTTCCCCTTATTCATCTAGTGATTAGATTTTTTTGAAGACTCAACATTTTGTTTCTCCTGTTTCTCTTCCATTTTTTCTTTACCTTGTGGGCAGAAAGTTTAACAGTGTATGCTCTGTCCTTCTGTGCCATCTTTTATTTTTCTTTGAACTTAATCTCCTCTCATATAGATAGATAAATGGATGCAGAATCAGACGTTATAAAGAATTGTACAGTTTGGTGTAGCAATTGTAGAATAGAGGAGTGCTACAACAGTATTAGCTATTTAAGGTATGCATGGTATAGGGCTTTAGTAATTCCCAAATGCAATGTGCTGGACCCAGATATACAAATGGGAGAGTTAGGGAAAATGTTAGGTGGGAAGTGGACCGCAGAGTATGTATTCAGAATACATGACCTTAATATCATAAACTGGGAGTTTAGAGATGCACTTGTTCAGCTGTAGTGGGTTGGATCGGGGTCTCTGGTGGAACTGCTTGCCGGTCTGGAGCCCGCTCATGGGAACTGAAGTGAAGGAGTTCCCCTGCTCTTCACCCTAATATCTGGGGTGAGAACATCAGCCTTGCTATGGTCGCTGGCTGCAAGGGTTTAAATGTGCTGTCTCAAAAAGCCTCAGATGTATTTGTCAGGGATTTCCCTGCAGCAGATGCTGTGAAGGTAACAGTAAGAGCTTCTAATGGGGACAGGGAAGGTTGCCTGGGGTCAGGCTGTGAGGGTGGATGGTCTGTCCTGGGGCATGGCCGTGGCTGATGTCTGCGCCAGTGCCAAATGACTCAAATAGTTTAGACAGGCCTCCAGGGCTAAGCTGTGATGGGGCACTTGAGCAGCCCAAGACCGGCAGGATCTAATGATGGTCTAAATCCACTATTCATCCACCCTTCTGTCTATTGGAGTGCAAATTCAGTGCTATTTTCTAAGAATACAATCATGGGGCTTTATGGAGAAGAAAAGACTTCTCATAGATAGGGGAGATGAGGTTCTTAGAGCAGCATTATTCAGCATATGTCCACTAAACCTTATTAGCCTGACCTCCATGCCTTAACCCCCTGATTCAGTCTCTCCGCCCTGGGAACCACTGGTCTGGTCCAGTCCCATGTCCCAGTGCAGAATCAGCTGCACCGTGCCATTCCTGGGAGATGTTTTGCCCGACTTGCTCTTGAAAAAAACCTCCAGTGGTTATTCCAGAATCTTCCAAGAAGACTGATCTTGTCAGTTCACTATTCTTACTATGCTGGAAAATTTCAGTCTTCTGGAAAGTTTTTCCCTAATGTTTTATGTGTCTCATTTGCTTCAACATTACTTTTGGTCAAAGGGGAGGTAATCCAGTAGGGTGGTCGTTAGGATGAGTTTAATTACATCAGCAGCACAGTTTTTCACAATGCGAAGTCTAACTTCTCATTCTGGATCATCACTCAAGACATTACAGGAATACATGTCAAGCAGCCGCTATAGCTGACTCACAATTCCACGTTGTTGTACAATTTTATTAAACGTGATTGATGCAGGTACTTTTGCAGGAGAGCCAGGTCCTGCCTGGGGTTTCTGGGCAACGAGAGAGGAGTGATCTGAAGCTGCAAGATGATTACCTTTGGGAATGGTATTGCATTTTCTCATAACTTTGACAGGACTGAAAGGGAGGGCAGGGAAGCACATTCTCTGAAGTTCACTTGCAGAGGAGGTGTGCCTTTTCGTCTTGCCAAACTTCGTGGATGACCTCTTACTCAAGTGAGCTCCTCTGGCAGTATCAAGTACTTGCTTGTCTGTCTATGCCTGTGCTGACCACAATAGCAGGTTGGTGACATGATAAACTTATTCTTGCATCTTCTGAGTCAACTTCCATATTTTGCATCGTAAAACCATAGAAATACTGAAAACCAATAACCAATTAGAGCGAAACCCATGGTTTAAAGAAGACATGGGATGCTGTAGCCCTGTGTCATTCTAGGGTGCCTGGTCTCTTTTTCGTTCTGAGCGGATTTTCCCTCTTGCTTGTACAAAGCCATTTAGTCATGAACTTCTCAACTCACGGATCCCTCTCCCCCCTAAGGCGACCTCAGGCACCAAGAGCTGCAAAGTGTGTATTGTGAGGGCGCGTATGTGGAATGCGGGAGCATCCGGCTCGTTAAGTTATCTGGTTCAAACTCTTCAGTTTAGAAGAAATAACACCTGACAAGGAAAGCGATAAAATAAACACGCAGATACACAAACCTAACAGCAGGCGATAAAGGAGACAATAAGAAGGACCAGCCCTCTTCAGCCGCTGATTGATGGGCCGTTAGCGATGGCCCTCGGGCACCGCGCTGGAGAGGGGCGGCCTGAGCTCCCTAACCGGTGGGAAGGGGGAGCAAGGCTGCCCTCGGTGCGGTGGGGTGTTTGAGGGAGGCACGGGGGGCTGTGCAAAACTCGTTATGGGGTATCAGAAGGGGCTCGTGGGACTGTGCAAAACTTCTTACAGGATGCTTAGAGCAAGGGCCAAAGGTGGAGAAAGGTGGTGGTGGGGATCAGGGTGGATTGGGGAGGAGCAAGCGTGGGAAAACAGAAGAGAGGGCTATTAAAGGGGCCAGTTGTGTCTGCAAGCTGCCAGTCAATATGCTTGTCTGACTGAGCCCTCTGCTTGATCACTGCAGTCTGTCCTATCTTCTTATTAAATCCTTCACTTAACTTCTTTTTTTTCCTGTGTAGTAATCTCACTTTCTATCCTATGTGTGAGCGCTGCAAGGTCTAAGTGCTAACAACTGGAGAAGGGACCTGTAGGTCTTGGTGCCAGCAACGAGAGAGACAAATATGCAAGAGAGGTGTGGGTGGTAGCAACTGGAGGCACCATGGGCCATAAGGCTTGTAGGTCTAGGTGTCAGCAACTGGAGGGACCAGGGCATGTGCTTATGTGGGAGAGGTCTAAATAGCAGCACCTGCAAATACCGAAGTGGGTTTATTTTTCCTCCAGCGAATTTAATCCTGTGTGCACATGTATGTGTGATTTGCTAGCAAACTTCAAGCTGGACTAGCTGGTGAGCAGGAGGAAGCCTCCATCTGGAAGGACTCGAGGTCAGAGCCTGTGCTGGGTAAGGAGACCCAGGGTCTGGGCACGGGTGGACTGAGAAGCTGTGTTAATATTCAAGTGATCTGTGATTGTGGGGGTGCTTGTGAGACGAGTGCGTAGTGCACGCCTCTGCTTACTAGCAAACTTCAAGCTGGACTGGCTGGCAAGTAGAAGGAGACCTGCTTACCGGGTAAGGGAGCCCGGGCATGGGTATTAGAGGGCTTTACAGGCTGGGCTGATGTTCAAGGATCTGTGAATGTGAGCGTGCTTGTGAATCTAGAAAGTGAAGGCACATATGTTTTCATAAAGGACTTCAATCCTGATCAGCCAGAGAGAAGGAACAGGACTGGGCTTACCTACATTTAAGTGAGGGTTGTTGGTTTTTATGTGAGTGCAGCTAAAGGCAGTGGTCTGTTGGGTAGTCTGCGTGTCCGGCTGCCTTGGTGCCCTCTGTGTGTATGTGTGTGCGCGCGTGCCTGTCTGGGACAGATGCTCAGCTTTGCTGCTGGCCAAACCTGCACACAGGGGCAGGAGCCGTGCCCACCAGACTGGGATGGAGAGACCTCCTGAGTCCCTGTGTGCCTCAGGCTGGGCCGCAGCAGTCAGCAAGGAGGGATCCCTGGGTCCTGGAGTCTGTGGGATTCAGCAGCCAACCTTTACATCCTTAACATACATTATCCAAATACAGTTTTTGACATTGTAGCTGTTAGAATCAGGTCAGAATTTAATTGTTTTTGTTTGAAGGTGAGTGTAAAAACCAAGGCCGTAGTCAGAAGAGTGGTGGTGGTAGGTCAGTGAGCCCATACACAGTCAGGGCTAGGAAAAACAATGCTACATGTTGTTAGGAAGCTAATACAGTTGACCATAATAGAGAATAAATGGGATATGAATGGAACTATATGCTGGAAGACAATCTAGATTTATATGTGTAGGGATTAAATACCAGATTTCCAGTAGGAATGGAAAACAGAAAAAAAAGTACAATATAGTTTCCTTACATTAGAAAATGGCTGAGGTAGAGGCTAGATCAGTAATATATATTCGAGAGGGCATGGAGACACAATGTCACAAAATCAGAAGAGAGAGTAAGCTCTTGTTTACAGTGATAGCCAACATGCATCTTTTATATTTTAGGAACAAGATATTTGTGCACAGAGATAAAATGAAGTCCTTGTCAGTGTGGTTTATAAGTAGTAATAAATCAGTCAAGCTGATACTGCGGATTAAAAATGCTGAAGATCAAGCAAGCTGAAGATAAAAATGATATGTTTTTACTGTCACAGTGACCTATATAAACCTACATCACCATAGTCCTAATAACAAATTCATTTTGTGAGCAGAGGGACTAATGAAGCTTGATTTCCTGACGATCTGCGCCCTGCCTCACCAAAGCCCCACTTTACCTTGTCCTCAGCAAACCCCTCTCCCTCCTCCTGGGGCAGCCCCATCAGGTGCCCTCCCGAGCTGGTGCAGAGCTCTCAGCCAGCGCCAGGGCCGTGCCGCTGTTTGTTCATCCGGCATGTTTTCTTAGAGCTGGGAATAGGCTGCTACTGACTTCTCTTCAATCAGACCCCAAGTTTTATATTTTGCAATTAGCAGGTGGTGATTTTCCCCAAACTGGCAAGACCTTCCAAGGTCTGAGGTCATTACCCATCACCCGAAAAACCAACCAAAGAGTTAAACAGTTGCTGAGAAGCAGCTGTCAGACAGCTGTGTGGACAGACAGGCAGCATGAGTGCCTCACTGCTGCAAGATGCCAGGCTAAAAATCCTTCCGATGATTCAGAGGCATTGCGATTTCCAGTCCACAGCTGGTGAGTGCAGGACGGGTGTCTTCTCAGCAGAAAGATAAAGCTCTCGAGCTGTAGGGATTTTAATGAACTGAAATTTCAGACCAGACTTCTTACTCTTAGCAAGCTTGAGAAGCTCCAAGTGAGCAGCAGCCTTCCTTTTCTCTCCCTGTCACCCTGCCTAAACAATGGTTTTCAATAGTGGTGAGGGGGAGAAAGAAGGTTATCCCAGGACTTGTGTTGGCTAAGTGCAGGTTATATGTCTCCCCTTTACAGCTGGGTGAAAGCTCCTTACTAACTTGGAAGTCATCTAAGTATATTCATATATAGCAGGAGCCTCTTGCAGTGGAGGGAAGGCTGTTTGGCTGTGTCAGAGGATTGCCATGAAAAAAGAGAGATTTGAAGATGACATCAGGAAACATGTGAACACATTTGGTGATGGAATAAAACTAACAGTTAATCGCTTCATTAGTGTCTGGAGGATTTCCTCATTTAAGGGGTTTTCCTGTTGCTCTGCAGTTTCCCATGTCTCTGGCATATGTTAACCCAGCACTTGGCCTGCGGTCAGGTTGCAATAAGATGCCATCTCATTATATGCACACGTGTAAGCAGTAAATCTAACAGTTACTGTCCTGCCAAACCATTCTGGGTGTTCAGGTATGAGATAAACCAGTATTATGGTTGAGGGAAACAAAAGAGCCAGCAAATTTGCTTTGGGAGAAGATTTCAGCTCAGCATAATTTCTTGGGAATTTGTTTTTTATTTATTTGATCATCTGTTTTCAAAAACATCTGCCTCTCTCCATGATTTGGCTGTTTTAAAA
>NW_008795524.1:0-385 GCF_000699145.1 Aptenodytes forsteri
GCAGCCAGATGACAATGTGCTCGCCTGGATAACAGCTGAAATCTTTTTACATATCTCGCAGCTCAATCAAGGACAGGGATCTGGTGGTTACTGCCTCATTTATGAGTTCTGCCTCTTCCTCCTCCTTGTGATGGCCCTGCTTCAGAGTAGTCTGCCTCATCCACTTCTTCCCTTAGTAGGGGAAGTTTCTTCCCTTACTAAACGAACTGACTTTCACTTCCAACATTTCTTTGTACGTATAGGGGCGACTGATACCAGCACAGGTTGGTTCTCTGGTTCAGCTGCAGTGCCTGTCGCGGGGGTTGGAGTAACCACAGTGCTTGTCACCGGGGTTGGAGTAGCTGCAGTGCCTGTTGCGAGGGTTGGAGTAACCACAGTGCCTGTC
>NW_008795524.1:1534-20194 GCF_000699145.1 Aptenodytes forsteri
TGCCCAGCCAGTTCCTGAGCAGCAGACCCCCAAGCAGCAGACCCCCAGCCAGCTTTTCCCCTAGTTTATATACTGAGCGTGACATCATATGGTATGGAATATCCCTTTGGTCATCTTGGGGTCAGCGTCCCAGCTGTGTCCTCTCCCAGCTTCTTGTGCACCCCCAGTCTACTCGCTGGTGTGAGAAGTAGGAAAAAGCCTGGACTCTGTGTAAGCTCAGAGTTACTGCTCAGCAGTAACTAAAACATCAGTGTGTTATCAATATTATTCTCATCCTAAATCCAAAACACAGCACTATACCAGCTACTAGAAAGAAAATTAACTCTATCCCACCCAAAACCAGGACACGTGTTTAAAACAGTTTGGTCCTGTGTGAGATCTTTCATCAACAAAACTTTCAATGCAATTCTTTTCTTCAGTGAATGCTTTGTGAAAGTGTTTTTGCAAACAACAGATAGCAAAAATTAGCATAAGAAGACTTTCATATTAGTGTGAGAGAAAAGAACTGGAATAGCACATAACCAACAGATCAGAGGATACGTGTGCTTAGTGTTCAATATAACTTATAAGTGAGAAAGAAATTCATTAAAATTAACACCACCATAGTCAAATTTAGAATCTCACTCACTCCAGGTTTCTCCAGACATTTCAATTTGCCTGATCAACTCCACCTTTGCCTAGTTCCCAAGAAGGCAGAAAGCACACACAGTACTGTGTACACAAAAGACCTCATTGCTGTCGATCAACCTCAGGACTGCTGCATTCTGGATCATGATCTACTCTCAAAACCTTTAAATTATGTATAGAGGACAGGGGTGGCATAAAATTTTTTACAGGAAGGAAAAGTGACTTCTACTTGGCAAATGTAGCATTGAAAATGGGCTACAGCCAGTGGACAATTTTGTTGCTGGAATAATCAGGCAGGTGAAAGCAGGCTGAAGGAAGGCGCTCCTGCCAGAAGCTTGATGTGGAGAGGACGAATGGCTTGCTCTTTTTAAGACTAACTCAGATGGAGGAAAACACACATTTCAGGAATTATGTTGTATAACCTGCTATATTCCACAGAAAAAATGCTGCTTAGGAATCAAAATTGTCCTCTTCTAGGCTTCAAGTCCTACTGTAGATCTTAAGAAATATATGCTGGGTTTCAAGACTGGTCTTGAATATAGCCTTGGTGGTACAACAGTCCAGGCTGAAATGCACACCACATCTTCATTGTTAGCAAAGGGTCCATCAACCTTAAATGACCTGTATTTGCTCAAGAAGCCTTCATCTATATTTATATCTGTTAATTAGCCATTTTAATAGGGAAAAGGTAATTTGGGTTTATGATAAGGTTATTTGTGGCAGAAATTTCTGTTGTACAGCCGAGTTCTCCATCTCCTCTGTGTATTCAGCACAGCAATGCTAGCTTTCTGCTTAAAAACACACCAATATTCTTCAGTGCCAGTATGGTCAAAGATCTCACTTTTCTAAGAAGTGGATTTGGAGGCTTCCCAGATAATACATCTGCCCTTTCTTTTTACATCACACCTCGAAAAATGAAGCTGGCCAGAGAAATCATAAGAATTAATATATTTCTCCAGAATGCATGTGCTACCTACTTTCTCTGAGTAACATCTGGATTTTCTTCAGAGTGGCTGGCTGTGTAACTCAGAAATACATGCCAAAACATCTGCAAATCAGCTACGTATTGCAAAGCATCTGCAGCTTAGAGCTCATGGGAATTCCTTGAATTATGGTATAGGGAGCACCGAGGAGCAGGAGGGAAGGGGAAGAAAGAGTAGGCAAAAACGCCAAATCCTTGTGCCACACTGTTTGCATGAAGGAAAAATAACAACAAAATGAGAATAAGAATGAAGAATGATTGCCTCATTCAACTAATCAGCATTGCAGAGCTGCAGCTTATTTATAATCAGAAGAAATACAATTTTGGTCATCTCAGTGAAGATTTTTAAAATGCTTTCATTCAGCATTCATGCATCCTTATCATAACTGCATAAAAAATTCAGACTGAAAATGTTTCTTCCTCATTCGTTCTTACTGTTGCCAATCTTCTATGAATTATCACCTTGTCATAAACTGGAAAATTCTTCATGGTTTTAGTTCAAAGTCAAATATACTTTTAGGTGATAAGAACCTTGCACCTTCCCTGCCAAAGTCACCGTCTTTAGCAACTGTCCCAACAGAACTGATCAAAGACTTTGATTTTGAACAATCTTATTGAACAGGGATTGAACTGATTTGAATTTACAAATTCATGATGAATGAATGATGAAGCAAAAAAAATAAAGACAGAAAAACTGTTATCTAAACTATCTTAGTAGAGAAAAAAACACTATATACTTCTATATAAAAAACTAAAAAGAGGCTCTAATAGGTCAAACCCGTAGTTCAATATTCTGGCTCTAGTAGTGGCAATGGGCAATACTGTGTAAGGTGAGCACGAGCCATTAGCTGCAGTCCATTCATCTCGTATTCCCTCAGCATCTGCAATCATTGGATCAGGGATGGTCATTATACTTGTCTATATACTTACCTATTCCTGTTTTAGATTATGGATGTGAGAGGTTACATACTTGCCTATTCCTCTCATCATCTGTTTATAGACCTTTAGTCCATGAATGTCTTTTTAACTCTCTAGAGAGAAAATATCTGATCACAAAATAAATTACTAGGATCCACCTTAGAGTTTGAATCTACATGTCCTAGTCAAGAGAATAAGCAGACTATATGACATTTGAGGTAGAAGGGCTGTTCACTGCTTCTGCCAAAGCCAGGCCACAGGGTAACAAGGAACGTGAGACCAAAAGGAGAGTACCAAACCGTGACAGAGAAATCCTGTGGCTGCACTCCATGTCCCTGACATTTTTTGTGTACATATCACTAGACAGCAACTAGATAAAAGACTGAAACAGTTCTGGAGCAAAGATCGGAAGCCCCCCTTCAGCTGAAGGCCTTCACTTCTGTACGTGGCAACAAGTACCTCCAAGTCCACTCAGAAAGAGAAATAAAACATAATCTCTCACTGCAGTTTCTGATAAAAAGAGGACTTCAGGGGAAAAAAAAAAAAGCTCTTATCTTTCCCATAAAGTCCTCTTAAAGTCTGACAGGGAAGCTAAGACATAGTTGCAAGCCAAGACATGACATTCTCTAACTGCCACTGTTCGCTCTCTTGAACTGAATTTCTATTTTGAGAAGTGACTGGGGAAAAACAAATCAGCCTCATTTTCAGTGTTTATTCATTTGTGGTCTATGAACTATTAGTTAGTTTCATTGGTATTGCCCAATTATAATCAACAAGATTACATGAGTGTCACTGAAGACACAATTTGAAAACAAGGACACTGGACAGCTCTTTCACAGCTGGCATGACCACAGATACGTTACCAGAGAGTTTAACTGAGGATCCAGCTTCACTGAGGTTGAGGACATATGTTCATTAGACACAAACAGAGCTAGTTTGTGTTAAAAAAATATCAGCTGAAGCCTAGAAGAGTAGGCAATGGGCTGAAGGCTGGGCTCACTTAGGATGCTCTTTCTAGTCATACTTTCCTTATAGCATTTTTCACTCCGGAGAGGAACTGCACTTTATACACTGGCCTGCCTTCCCTCAGGTGTCCTGCAGGTCAGGCTGCTCTAATACTTCCTAAAGTTAATGTCCTTTCCTCACTCCTGGACAGAGTCTTCTCATGAAGAAATGATGCCAGGTTCAGCGCAGAGATTTCAGTAAAGAACTAAACAAAAAGCTGACAGTGGTTTCTGGGTTACACTTTCAGAAGGGTACATTTTGTTCTTGTTGGTGTCCGTCCAAAATAACATCAGTCTAAAGTTTACTGGAATTTATTCTGGCTTACACTATCGGAAGTGAAAGTGAACTAGTTTCAAGAGACAAGTACATTTTCTTGGTCAAGGGAAAGAGATGTACAGTTTGAATTCAAAAATCTCTCATACCCCCTGGTAAGTGGTAGCATCAGTCATCAGTAACATCACCCATTTAAAAAACCATGGCACTTGTGCCGGTAGTAGCCAGTTAACTTTATTCTATGCTCTATTTCATGAGCATAACAAAGCACTAACTCTGATCTCTGTCTGTCTTGAAAAGCCTTCTCAATTTAGAAGCTTTCAATCAAGATTTTATCAATATTTTTTATTTTAATAAAAAATAAAGTTAACATGGCATTTAATTTATTTTTTTTTTATTTTTAGCTAACTCAAGTGAAATTCTACTTTATATTTTTTTATGCTCTGCAGCTTTCTGTACTATAAACTCATACTGATAAATGAAGACACATCATATAAGTTCTACAAGTGTTCACTTTTCTTTCATAGACATCTTTATGCTAAGCATATATAGTGTAAGAGGAGAATAATTTCCTAACACTGATGTGTAATATGGAAGGTTTGCATTGCCATAATGTGAAAAACAACTTCTTTTTTTTTTTCCCCAGGAATAAGAAAAGAGACATGTAACAATAGTTTCTCACTAGCAAGAACAGCTGAGATGCATTAAAGACCAGTCAGCCACAAAATAATTGCTTTAAACTTGCACCTGCTTTTTTTTTTTTTTTTTTTTTAATTTAAAGAGAAATTGCCCCTGCTTTTTTTTTTTTTTTTTTAAATTTAAAGAGACAGATGCTAGGAGGTCAGGCTAAGGTAAGGCATACTGAGGATAAAGAGATTGTAAATGCAGAGTGGGGCTATGCAATTGTCTCTTCTGGGACAGGTGAATAAGATATAAAAGAATGTACATTTTCAAAAAATAACTTTTTGCACATCATTGCAATGTAACACTTTTTTTAACCCATGATTACAGCATGGAAAGTTCTTTACCCTACTAACTTGAATCTCTTCTAGTTTTAAACAAATTTCCAATAGCTAATCATTAAACTAGGGGCATAAAATCCTTGTGAACGCAGAAGTTCCACTGCTCTGAATCCTTCCACTGTTTGAGAGAAACAGTTAGATTCAAAAAGTAATGACAGCTCTGAAAGGGGAAAAAGGTGGCATCTGTACCTGGTCAGCTGTTTACCAGAAAAGAAGTAAGACTTTTGCAAGCCTGCTTCTGATCAAATTTAAAGGAAGTAAGAGGCAAAGTGGGCACAGGCTGTTTTCATGATATCCAGCTTTGAAAATCTGATCTTCAAGAAACCAAGATACCAAGAAACAGTATCTGTATGAAGATCCTGAAGCAGTAGCGTAAACCAGTCCTCTCCCAGGGCTGTCCCCAGTTCTCCAAGCATCCCAGCAGAAGCATGAAAGCCACTGTTGTGAGGATCTTCTCTGGAATCCCGAAAGGGAGTAGTCCGGGAGAGGTTGGACCTCCTCTGCTCAGCACTCAGGAGGCCACCACTGGGGTACTGTGCCTGGCTTGGGATACTCAGTATGAGAGAGGAATGGAGTAAGTCCGCTGGAGGGTCACTAAAATAGTTAGGGGGCTGGAGCTTAAAACATCTGAAGAGAGGCCAAAGACACTGTGGGTGTTTCATCTGGAGAAGAGGAGGCTAAAGGGAAATCTAGCAGCAGTCTTCAGCTACCTGATCAGGGCTTATAGAGAAGACTGAGCTCAACTCTTCTCAGAAGTGCACAGCAAAAGGACAAGGGGCAATGTACACAAATCGCAACAACAGAAAAAATCCCTGTGAAGGTGGTCAAACATGGCAACACAGACTAGAGAGGTTGTGAAATCCTCCATCTCAGGCAGATTTGATATAACTTCGAGGTTAGCCCTGTTTCAAGCAGAGGTTGGGACTAGATGATCTCTCAAGGTCATAGAATCATAGAATCATAGGATATCTCAAGTTGGAAGGGACCCATAAGGATCATCGAGTCCAACTCCCTGCTCCTCACAGGACTACCTAAAACTAAACCATATGACTAAGAGCATCATCCAAATGCTCCTTGACCTCTGACAGGCTTGGTGCCGTGACCACTTCCTTGGGGAGCCTATTCCAGTGACCGACCACCCTCTCCGTAAAGAACCTTTTCCTAATGTCCAAGGAATGGTCCTTTCTAACCTCAGGAGAGTATGATTCTACAAAAACCCGAGTGCTATGAATACATTGATAGGATCCACCATGCAAAGGCAGGATAAAAACAGATGTCTAGGACAAAGAAGAAACTACACATGAGGGCACTTGCTACTTCGGGATGAGTTTCTTGTATCAACACTCTCAAGGAAACTCTGAATATGAAGGTGACTGGGACAAGAGAAATCAGTGTATATCTAATGCACAATGCCTTTTCAAATATCTTGCAAGTATCAGTAAAATAGCTGTTTGGAAAACCATCAAATTTTCCACTCCAGTGGGAGAAAATCTGCATCCACATACCTTCTCCAATTCTTCTATGTGTATGCTATTCCAAAGGAATGCATTCTTTGAATTAAAAAGGACCCAAAATATTTTACTCAGAAGCTTGTGACATAATTTTATTGTATTTTGTAGCATTCTTTCCATGACATGCCTAATACAATATTTGTAACCACTACCAAAAGGATTGTATGAGGGCATTCACTGCACTTACAAATTTGATAACCAGTAAGCAAACAGGCAGCTACAGTTCTTATTGTGCTTTTTTTTTTTTTTGAAGTGAGCATTTAATATCCAAAATAGCAGCCCAGGATCAGAACAATCTTACTGTCCTTAACATTATTATGTTCTAGGTAAATATGAACATAATCTAAATGAAAGATGGTGAAAACCTCATGGTTAAGTGGAAGTCCACAAGCGGTTTCATGGAACATTCATATGTGCCTAACTACTGCACATTTTTGTAGCAACACTTGTCCTAGCTAAATATGGATATATTTGTGCTTATAGAGGCTTCATTTCCCTAGTTTATTTGTAAAGCATATAACCCATAAAACTAAAACTGAGATTTGTGGGACTTTTCTAAAGTATATGTTAAAAAGAGTTTTGTAGGGATCTGGGGTCTGTTTTGCCGTTTCTTTGCTTTGTGTAGGTCATATGCAAGTTTTAGTCCTAGAACTGGAATAACATTTCTAAGTGACAGCATAAATGACAGCCATTTTAGTGTGGGCTTTTCCCAGCAAATATTAAAAAATCTCCTTGAATGCAAGCCCGATAATGCTAAATTACCAAGTTACACATCCTGAGCCATTTTAACTTCCCACACAGAAAATTCTCTCCACCTCTCCCCCAAAAAAACCCTCAAAACACACCAGATGCAGATTAAATTTGCTAAACTTCTACAAATAACTGGCAATACTGGGACATTGGCTGGGGTTTGCTACACTTTTGAATGACTGAACTTACATCGCTTTTTTTTTTGTTTCTCTCCTATTCAGGTATTTGTTTGCTGTATCTGCCTGGATCAGGACTAACAGAAATAAATCATTGTGCATTATATCTGAAAAAAACCCTACACATACAGTCTTAGATACCAAGAACTTTTCATATAATTTCTCTCCTGACACTCAAAACATCTATCATCATCATGCCTCATCTTAAAAAAGTTACACTTCTTTTTCTGAGACAAAATACACCAGGGCTGAGATAGGAGTACAGAATAGCAGAAAAGAGTCGCAGTTTACTCGTCTGGCAAGTATACTTCAGAGCTGACACTCCTTTGCGAGGGTCAGTACAAGGTAGTTTAGCCATCTGAATGTGCTTTACAAATGAGAAAAAAATCCAGTTTGTAACTATTGAGAAATATGAGAAGATACTTAAAACATAGTAAAAAGTAAACATTTACTGAATTATTTTAAAGTATATTACTAGAACCAACAGGACATAACTTTAAACATGTATAAAGTATTATACATAAAAATGCATAGATGTACAGTAAATATGTTCATTTATATGTAGACAGAGTAATATGTACACATAGGGTCTGTTGTGCTTCTGTAAGTCTAAGCAGTAATTCCTGTGGTATATTGTCTTAAAGCAGTTTTATTATACAACTGTTTCAATGTAGCAGGTGCTGAGAACAACATACATTAATGCTAAGTAGTAAGTCATATCCATTTACTCTTGAAATGTACAAATATAGGAAACAAAGGCCATAAATGCAATAGTACCTACACCTCCAAGACTTCCTTTTTTTTTTTATTTAAATATGCACAAGTCCGCCTAATGGTGATACATAGGTTTCTTTCCTGCTTCCCTTCCATGTCAACATGTTGACCAGGCACTCAGGACAAAATCTTTGACGCACTTCAGCACCACTTCCACTGATTCAACTCAGTGCGCTCCTGACCTTGAAGTCTTCAGGTCAAAAATGAGAGGAAAAAATAAAATAAAAAATATATAAATAAAACAAACAAGCTTGTGGGCTTTTTTCACAAGTTATTTGCCACCAATACTGTCAAAGCAGCTGAATCGTAGTGCATCCATGGGCAGGAGCATATAGCAGCTTTTGTGCACTTCGCAAAAAAATATATTAAAGAAAATCAAGTCTTTACTGGCTTGTTTTATCTGTTGCTAAAAAGATGCTGTGCTGCTTCTGAGCCCTTTCCATCAAATTCTTTTTCTTCTTTTTCTTGTCCTTTGTTTTTGTTGGCCTTCTTCCTAAAAATAGGAAAACCAATGTCAATGAGTCAATTAAGTAAAGAATACAGAAGTAATATTAGACTGTAGTCAAAAAACTCAGTGGCACAGAAATTATCGATGGGGACTGTAAAGGTAATGCTGGCTAATGAGTTTTGATCATCAGTGGAAACAGAAGTTTTCAATGTGGTACAAGAGGAAGCAAGATCCTCGACTGTCAACACTTGTCCACAGGCACAATTTTGCTGGTATGAGTAACCATGTTGATATAGGTCTCACTTTCGTCAGGGTAACTCACGCAAGCAACGTTATGCAAGTGCCTGGGGCCCAGGGCCAAACAAGTACGTAGACTCCTAACTCACTGAAAGCTGGATACATGCCTTAGGCCCTTGTGTAAATTTGCTTCAGTGAGTAATCCTATTTAAGTCAAGTCCAATATATCCGTGATTTCAATGAGAAATTAGGCATTACAGCCCAAGTATTTGGTTGATAACTCACACAAGCAACATTATGCAAGTGCCTGGGGCCCAGGGCCAAACAAGTACGTAGACTCCTAACTCACTGAAAGCTGGATACATGCCTTAGGCCCTTGTGTAAATTTGCTTCAGTGAGTAATCCTATTTAAGTCAAGTCCAATATATCCGTGATTTCAATGAGAAATTAGGCATTACAGCCCAAGTATTTGGTTGGATGGCGTCCTACATGCTTTGGCAGAAACAGTGCCGCCTCTGTGAAGAACTGCTATTATTGCTTATTAGTACACCGTGACTAATTCTCACAGCATATTACAGTGCAGAAACAAAAATTTCATTACACGCTTCTTACTATTGGAAGTTCACTGAAAAATAACCAAAATCGGGAAATCGGGATCAATGCAGGAAAAAAAATTCTCAGGCTCCTGGGATGGGAAAGCTTCTTCCTGTTCAGCTCTAATAATAAATCAGTGCCCTTTGATTATCTCAGCAGAGATACCACGGACTGAAAAAATGCTAGATACAAAGGCCCTCATTCAGCAATGCATTATCTTTTAAGTATATGCTTAAATCTTATCAAGTCTAGTAGGATTTAAGGAGATGACTGAATACTGTCTGGAGTGAGAACAATCTGGGTTTTCTTGGCAGCATCATATACTGAAATATGTGATCAATGGTTAAAAAAATAAGGTTATTAATCTCTAGAGGTGCCAATTTTGCAAACTTTCAGGAGAACTAAATGAACTTAGGAAGACAGTAAAAGGAAAATCAAGTAGCAGATGACATAAAAATGTGAAAATGCATTTTTCACCTATATTGTCAGTACATTATTAACTGGGAGAAATGTTTGCCAGTCTGGCTTTGTCTTACTTCCATATTGTTTCTTAATTAAAAAGGCCCAAACCAATATGAAGCATTTTTCTCTATTTGATAGTAACACTGAATAAATCTGATTCTAAAATTATCAAAATTTATGATTCATTAAAAATATATATTTATATATTATATGCGATACTTCAGATTACGTATTTGTAATATGCTGTCTAGGCTACTATTCTCTAGGAATTATTGGAATACTTGTATATAAAATAAGACAGGACATTACGGTAATGAGCACATGAGTTTAGTCCATATTAAAATCATAAAGGTCCTTGAAATTTACTTCTGCTTCTCATTAAAGTCTGGCATTAATGCTACTATGGCATTTTGCCATTTACAGTAAAACCTCAGTCCAACCAATCATTAATCAAAGCAGCTTTTAAGTTAAAACTCTTTAGTAACACTGTATCTAATGACTAGGCACATCTAATGAGGTCAGAGGGAAGGAATACTTGACACAAAGTGGCATTACAACAAGATGGTTTGAATTATAGAAATTTCCATATCAAAATTTTATTACGTGATTCTACTAGTTGGTATATTGTAAGGCATCAGAACTGGGATGAATGTATAGTTCAACACTGTATTGGAACTTGCATTTTAAATATTCTAAACCCAATATTTTAATATTTTAACCCAAATCTTCGAGATACTTATTAAGGAAGGAGTAGATGAGGGGAAGCAATTTTAAAGGACTGACCAATGCTGCTGGTCAATTGATTCTCAGAAGACCCGCAGAATAAATTAGAGCTTTATTGGAGTTTTGCTATCCTGTTTGCTCAGTGATCTTACTTTCTGAGGTTTTTCACTGTACAGACCAATTAGTAAAAGAAATATAAACTCCAGTCAGTGCCTCATCTAGTTTTCTCTACAACTTCCTCCAGAGAACTAGAGTAAATGCTTACTGTAAGTTTACAGTAGGGAAAGATCCTATTATTTTTCCTCTGAAAACTTTGAGATGCACAGATAAAATGACTCACAACCCACTTGGTATCTCTGTCTAAGCCTTACAAAGTAGCTCCTGTAACACAAGCATCAGATCAAATTGCCAGCACTCTCCCCATACAATATCCTTAAAATAGAAATGAACTGGACTAGATTTCAGTGATTTGACATGTCATTGTGCAACAAACACATTACGGTGCTTCTGCTGCTCTGCAGCAATCGTCCCCGTACCTGCTTCTGACCCAAGGCACACCAAAGGCAAATTACCGTCTTTTACATGTGCCATGGAGTAACAACCCGCGCGGAGGCAGTACCACTGAGCCATTGATACCTGATAACTTGTTCTCCTGTTAGCAAGCTCTTTGTCTGCTCACTATATTTCTAAGTGCCCTGTTGCACAGAATAAGTTTTATTATTTTCAGGACAATATTAAACCACACAGAGAAAATCCAGATGGCTGGCGATGCTGATTCCAACTGTCATTTTAACCAGAAAACTGAATATAAAAGGTATTTCTTGGCTAACCATTGGTTCCCATATTGTTACTAGAATGAAACAGAGATTAGAGATCAGCAAGAAAAAAGTGACTATAAAGACTAGAGAGTTCAAACAAAGTATGCTGCTGAAGTCCCCACGCATGAGAACTTCTATTAAATTCAGATTTCAATTACAGTGCTTATTTTGTCGGCAGAAGCACAGTGAACAGAAGTAACTTCTGAATATCTTGCTACAGATGCCTTTTGAAGAACATGATGTTTATGATGCAGAAAGTAGATCCTCAAAGAGGATCCAGAAGCCAAACTCGCCCAGTTCCCCAACTGGAGGGCAGTGGGGCGAGGACGGCCAATGGAAGAGGCGTTCCCCTGGGGCTGGGATGTCAGCGGCTCCCTCCGCTCTGTGCCATGGGTCAGGCGTGGAGAACCTCGTCCGCAGGGACCCTTGCACGGTGTCCCTCACACCTCGCCATGCTCACTGCTCCTGAGAGCAAGAGCCCTGACCCCAAGTCTCTCTCTCCATAGGAAGCAGCAGGGCTCTGCTGCGCTTGGCTTTGCTGGGGCAGTTGAAAAGGAGTGGATTTTAGCAGCGGTGTATTATAGTCCAGAAGTTCCTGTTGCACACAGAAGGCAATTCCTGGTTGAAGCAAACAAGGAGGGAGAGCAAAAGCACTCTGTCTCTCTAGAGGGGTTTTACCGCTATCAATAACAGGTTATGGTATTACTGCACAGGACAGAAAGTGACAATATCTGAGATATTAAGCCTGATCCACCTAGCCTATAAACCCCTCCTGATCAGAAACAGCACCCAAGTGAGCAACTTGTCCAGCACAGCCGCCTGGGATCTGCAGCCAGCACCGCTCAACATTACATCCTTCCGAGGGATAACTCGCCTGCTTGTCATATGGCAGATAGCCACGCGCCTTGCTTCTCCTTTCCAAGTTACAGGCCTCCACATCAGGTCTGATCTTCAATCTTTATTTTATGACTGCAGACAATCTATTTTTGAAAGCCCTTAGTGTTAACAGCAATGGGAGCAAACACAAATAATTCATGCAAAGAGCAGGATATCTGAGCACTGTTCAGGTTACCGTATTCCTATTTTTATTTTGATTGCCTTTTCCCTTGCATGCTAACAAGCTAACTAACTTTTCCTTGAAAAGCATTTTTTATCTTTGACTGTCTAAAAAAAGGCTCCTCAATTTTTATTATCAGAATTAGCTCTGAACATAATTTACAGGATTTGTTTAATACTCTGTAAAGTTATGTGTATACACTGACATGTATAGGGCCTAAGAAAGCTCTGAAACTTAGCTGGATTCGGAGTTCAATTATCTAGCAAATAAAAGCCTTAAAAGCTTACCTATCATTCTATATCTCATATTTCTGCACAGGTTATTTTACAGATGATTGGCACAGCCATTCATTCAAACCCTTTATTGCCATGTTATAAAATTCAGTTTTGCTGTTTGCTTTATAAATTACCAATGAGTAAGTCCTCATTTTCTACTAAGTAACTTATCCCAATGGTTGGTATTTTACAGTGTTACTTATAAAAATTTTGTTTGGACCGCTTGCTTGTGGTAGATAGATGGGCAACTAATAAGCTATGCAATGAAACATTATTGTCAGCTAACAACGATTCACAGCTTCTAATGGTATAATAACATATAGGTAGTGATACAATAACATATAGATAATAAGACAATTCCAACACAAATTCCTGAAAAAACATTATTTATGCTAATATACACAGCAATTGTCCATACACCAGAGAGTAACAGCTACAAAAATAATTATTTAACTTGGCTCTTGCTGGATTATTTTTCTTCCTTTTTTGTTGTTTTTGTACCATTTTACCAGTGTTGCTCCTACAGCTGCTGCATGCTGGTATTATTAGAGACTCGTGCTCAGTTCTCTGGTTTGTCTCATACCCTGAGCTGAAAGGTATTTGGAAATACTGCATGTTCTTTCTGGATGGACCCACCTGGTCAATTTGGGATACACGTTACTTGGCTCAGAAGGAGTCTTCATCACCTTCTGCCAGCTGCAGGCAGCTTTCTTCAGACAGAGTCTGGGCAGCAGATTCCTTACACTCAGGGCACTCCTGATTCTCCAGAATTAAAATGCAGCAGATGTATTCACAGGAACTCCCGGCAACGTTGCTCGAGATCCTTGGCTCAGACAGACAGCATCAGTTTAGTATCCAAACTGTCCTTCATCTGCTGTATAAATACTGTTGTATGTACTGCTCTTCTAATGAAACCCATCCATTGCTAGTTTCAGCAGATGGAGAAAACACAGTATACAACCACATGAGGGCAGCAAGGATTAAAATTTAAAACATTTAATAAAAGAAAAAAAAGCAACAACTATCTGCAGCTTTATTTCATAGTGTAATTCCCTCACAAATTTTCAGCGTTCTCACATACAAATTATTATTTTAGAGATGTCAGAATGTTTAATACTCCCTTCTTTATTTAAAACAGTTTTCTCTTCTATTGATGACTACTGAATAATGGGACTTACAGGTATATGCCTGCTTCCCTTTCCTGTATTTTCATATGCAGAACTTTCACTGCTAGCAGCAAAGGCACAATGGTGTCCTGGGATAACAGCAGACCTTGCTAAATACACCTTTTAATCTTTTCTTCCCTTTCATTTGTCCTTTTAGGAGCTAAATGTTTCACACTTGTACATCATTCTCCTGTGTCTGCAGTTCTATCATAGACCCCACGTGTGGCAGCATCTCCTCCCCATAGTAAGCTAGAAAAGTTATTACACTCAAGTTGTATCACTGGAGGATGGCAGACACCAGGGAACTAATGACAGCAGTGGAAAGATGATAGAGATACTCAATGATTAACCAGTCAGATCAACTCAAGAGCAAGATGGCACATGTAAGCTTCTGGAGGAGCCCTCTCTGGCAGGACAACTCCTGCACAGACCCGTGGATGCCTCATCATTTACTCCCCGTTTGCAGTGCACATTAAACTACATGTAAACAGTGACCGCAAAAATCCAACAACCGAGCAAACAAAGGATTCAGTCCAGAAATTATTCCCCAGAGGTAACTTATTTCCTGGGGCTTTCAGTCCAGTTAAAAATTTTGGATACCGAAACTGCCAGAGAAATGCACAAATTGTTAAGAAATCTTATAAACACACACTCAATAAAACAAAAAATTCCCCCACTGCTACAAAGTCAAGCACTTCCTAAAGCATGATTTACAAACCAACGCTGACAAGTGGCCCACAGGAAGCGGATGCAAAGAGCTTTAATAACTTAGCAAACCGCACACCGCGGGCATCTCTAGCAATGTCACCTGCTACCGAATTCATGACAGCTTTCCTAAATTGAGTTGCAGTTGGGTTTTTTTACACCATCAAGTTTAGGCTGAAATTGGCTATGCTCAATGTGTGCTACAGGAGGAATATGACTTGGGGGAAATCAGCCAAAGTAAAATAGCCTTTTTGGACAGGAAGTGAAAGACATTGGGACTCGGATGGTGACATTGGAAAAGAAGTAAGAAGGTTGAGGAGATGGGACAGAAAGGGTCAAGTGTCAGAAACCAGTTCCTCATTTTCCTGGGTGAATTTCTGATGTCATTTGAAGAAGTCCTGCGAACACATATTTGCCACTGAAGACAACAGAAAGTATGGTATGATCACACAGAGTACATCAGCTGCCCACAACACCATTTCAAATCCCAAAATACCAGAATTTGTAAAGGCGGGTCAATTAATGATTGCAAAGCACTGAAACATGGTAACAATGGACACCATAGAAAAGTCATTAATTATTTTATCATTCTTTCTTCATTTGTAAGGGTTGAATAATGTTGAGCAAATGAGGTCTTAGAACAATTACTGAATAAAAATAGAAAAAAACATACCATAATTATAGACTTTATCACAACTGATACAAAGAAGGAGCAAATGAAGGCACTTCTTCAGCTTTGAAGTACTTGAGTTTGCAAGATTACTGGTCGTCTTTTGTACTTTTTGGTGCAATACTAATAGCTAATGGTATAAATTATATGTATTCCCAGCCTACTGAAATTAATCATAGACTAAGAAAATGAGTTCCCTTATGTAAATGTACAGTTTGATGTTTTTCACACATTCTTGTCTATTTGATGTCAGCTTTCCTAATGAAAATCAGGGAAATTTCTGTCTTGAGTAAACCTTGTAATTTTTCCACAAATCATTACAAAAGCATTGGTAGTGCAGAGCTAACCTGCGTGATATCTTATTCAGTTCCTAACAGTCAGAATCCTGATATTTTATTTTCAACTTAATAATTTCACAACTTTGGGTAAATTATTTTATCTCAGCCAACACTTAACATTGCATATACTTTGTGTTTGTATACACCAGACATCAGCTACTGAGATGAAAGCTAATTTAAAAGAATCAAAGAATAATTCCTCAACTAAAAGAAATATCAAATTATCCCAAGTTTCTGTATCTTAATCCCACTAGTTTTTTTTGTTTTGTTTTGACACATCCACTAAGAAATTAAGGGGTTTATTATTCAGGGCAAAAATAAGCAAAGTGAGGTACTCTTTTTCTCCCAAAGTACACAACTACCTTTCATCTGGCCTGAATACAAACTAACTAAGCAATACTAAAATCTGATGTTCCTTCCTTCTGGACAATATTGAGTATCATCAGACACTGTCATCTGTTTAAGAAATACTGGTTCCTCCACAAAGAAGGGAATTTACATGTCACAGCCTATTGACAGTTCAGTAGATTTTTTCCTCAACTTTAGGGCAAATTCACTGGGAAAAGAGTCGTCTTACATTGCTGAAATGCATTGCATTTCCCACAGTGCAGTTTTCCAACGCGTACAGTAGATGGCAGTGATATATTAACTGACAACTGGCTTCCACTTCCATCCTTTCAAAGAATATTAATTTTTCTTTGTAGAAGTACCCATTACTCTGCCTAGAACACAAGCCATTCTATTTATTAATGAATATAAAAAGTGCAAAAAATAAAAATTCACACATAAGGACTCAGAGAAGAAAGCAAAGAAAGCAAAAGAAAGCACACATCGGACAGAGGGAAACTAGCAAACTCAAGGTGACATGGAAACTCTCAGAAAACTCTGATAGAAGACCTACGTTTAACTGAATAGTATGGATGTTTAAATATTGGGTCCCATTGCCCTTTCAGTCACAGTTGTGTGAAAACAGGTGGGTCTCCATTGCAGCCAAAATGTTTATCTAATGTAGATTTAGCTCAGAATTCAAATGATGTATCAGTTGCATGCAGAGTACTCACTATTCTTATCTTAGTCAACACCATGTCAGATCAGACGCTTTGCAAGCAGAGCCAAACAAAATATTTCCAGTGAAAGGTTTGGGTTTGTTTATTTTCCTTCCTTTCACAGTGCAATATAAAACAAATTTCAAAACAATAAAAAAAAATCATAGACAGTCAAGAGTACACATACACGTGTAAATATATTTTACCTCTATAGGCAACAATTATAGCTAAGAACTAATTGGCTTTGAACTTCTCTAGGTTTGATTGGACACTAATCTGACTTAAAACTCCCTCTGTCCAGTATTTCAAAGCAGATTCTTTATTTTTCTTCCATTTCTCCGTTTTCTAGCTAACTCAATTAATTTCATTTTTATCTCAACATATAGAGAATAGAAAATAAATTCTATTGAGACAACATTTATTTGTGGCACCTGTAAGGTTTAATTTCATACTGGAAATTGCATTTTGTTCAATTAAGGGTTTCTTACAGAGAGAGAGATTATACTGGAAAGTTGACTTTTTTTAGAGATTTTTTCCTTCTGTGAAATACTATTTAGTTGTGAAGGGTTTGGGTTTTTTAATCCCTTTAGGGATTCTGGTCAAGAACTGAGGAACAGTTTTGTTCCGGAACCTTTTTTTTTTTTTTCTTTTTTTAACTGAAACAGCTCCAAAAATAGTTCTCCTAAAATAGTTTTAATTATCACTTCATCCTCTCTTCAAGTAATGCACAGGTAATCCTACTGAAGTTCAGTAAGAAAAGAGGCTAAATTGAGCACTTGACGACAGAATAAAGTACGATCCAGCAGGAACACTCCTACTGAATAACAACTGAAAGTGAAGATGAATGTATTATTTCTAATAATACGATGTAGAATTATTACCTCAGTCTGCTCATCAGGAATGGTGTACCAGATTAACTGCTCCACCTGTGTTGCTCACTGATATTTGTTTGGTTTATACTCAAGAAGGCGCTGAAACAGAAGGTATTCATGCCTACCAAAATTTGGTCAGGTTGGTCTCTGTTCATTCGTAACTACGTTGGTGTATACTGTGTACGCTTGTCATTCTCCTCAGACATTTTTCTGGTGCAGTGAGATGAAGCACACGCACTTGTTTTCTTCAGCAAACCCACAATCAGAACTTCACTCCATCCATTATAGCTTTTACAACCTGTACTATGGTCACGATGGAGTCACTGTCTTGGTCTTCTAGTTAGGGTATTATCTTTTCTGATATTTCCCCTCTGCTGATGCAGTGCAACACACTCTTTATATCTAATGATCTAAATTTAGCTTTCAGGACTTCCCTTTACCTGTACATCCCACACACTATGGCCACAGAGTTCTCCATAGTAATGCTACACCTGCATTACTAAATTAAACAGTGTTGGAGAATATCCCCAAATACTGTGTCTCAATTGTCTGTCATGTTTTGACCTGCGGCAGCTCCTGCCCTTCCCAAGAGACAGCATAGGCCAGGGCTGCTCCCGCAGGTATGTCCCTGGCTTGGAGCTCTGAGCAGAGCAATATGGATGTGGACCAACCTGTGCCACTCAATGCAGTGCCAGATAACACCCCAGCACATTTAGTTAACTACTATAGTCACTATGTTTGAGCTGTGGCCAGTCAGGATTTAAAAGATGTCCTGAGTTATATGGCTTTATCCCTAAACGTATTACAATAGCTTTCTTGCTGGCATAAAGAGAAGCACTTTCCCAAGACTGCCTACAAGGACCTAATACTCATATGCATGCGAGGTTGATTTATGCTGTAACCAGTTAATTCCACATCATATAGCTACAGGAAGCTTATTCACTATCAGAAGATGGAGAAAGGGCACTTTTCACCCTAATTTTTACTTGTTTCCCAATAATCACACACCAGTTTTTCATGGATATTAAGATTAATATTGCACAGCCATTTATAAAAAATGTATACATACGGTATCCAATATGGCACTTTAGCTTGCCAAAGCTTTTGTTTGTGTACTAGTGTGGTGGGTTGACCCTGGCTGGACACCAGGTGCCTCCCAAAGCCGCTCTGTCACTCCCCCTCCTCAACGGGACAGGGGAGAGAAAACATAA
>NW_008795524.1:20940-29281 GCF_000699145.1 Aptenodytes forsteri
TCTTCACTGACCTTGGTGTCTGCAGAGTTGTTTCTCTCGCATATTCTCACTCCTCTCTTTTGACTGCTGCTGGTGTTGCACAGGTTTTTCCCCCCCTTCTTAAATATATTATCACAGAGGCACTACCACCATCACTGATGGGCTCGGCGTTGGTCAGCAGTGGGTGCGTCTTGGAGCCGGCTGGCATTGGCTCTATCGGACACAGGGGAAGCTTCTAGCAGTTTCTCACTAAAGCCACCCCTGTAGCCCCCCCCCCTGCTACCAAAACTTTGCCATGCAAACCCAACACAACTAGTATCATCAAACCACTGTCACAACTTTAGAAACAGCTTTATGGCCGATGGAACTTTTTTGGAAGTCTGTTGTTTATATGGAGTCTACTTTACAATGAAGTTAGGAACATTAAATCACCCGACTGGGTTCTTTTAACTATGATCTGGACCAGCTTTTGAAGCTCTGCTATTATCTTTGGAAAAGGAGTGCATGAGGAGTTCTGCAAGGAAGTGAAAAGGCATCAGGATGACGGTCCTTCTGCAACGTGGTCATGCTGCCCCCGAGCCTGTCCACTGCCTCAGTGGGAAGTGGCAGCACAGCTCTCCCAGGATGTTGATGCTATTTTTTTTTCCACTGCAAACATGCCATGGGGAGACATGAGGAAAGGAACAGCTGGACTAAAGGGTGAGTTTCAGCACTCCAGGGAAAAACACAGTTCCCTCCCTACCCCAAAACTGGTATTCAAACAGGTACACAACTACTGTACGTTCATCAGCACATACACGGTATGTAACTTCTTTGGTTTTAAAGGACACTTATTCAGACTAAAATATCAGACACTGACTGTTTCATGCTGCCTGACAGACTTGGCCTGGAATGTGAAACAAAGAGAAGTTATACGACCATCAGCTATTTGTGTTATTGTCTATTTTATTTCATAGAGAAGTACTGTTAAGCCTATTTTCATTTCCAAGCACCACGCACCTAGAGCTTTGCTGTACCCCTGGCTCCTAGCCTGGCCGTGTTTCTGGCACGCAGGCAGTGTCTGTGGGGGCCATCTCAAACTCTGGACCATGTAACTGTAAAAACATTTATCATGAATTTAAAACTACTGAATGAATGTTCTTCAGACTTCCTCCTGGACTTTTTTCTGAGTGTTTGAGCAATGTTTGGTTCAACTCTGCATAATTCTTGCCACAGTAGAAACTTTGCACCCCCATCCCCACAGAAGCAGCTCTTTAAACGTCCCCATGTTGCTGTGAAGTGTTAACTAAACTTTTTTGACCAACTGGCACTTGAGGCTTGAACATGAGCTGGCTGAGGACAGGAGGAAATATCAGTAAATCAGGATCAAGGAGCTAAGATAAACTGAGCTTAAAAGTATTTCCTGTAGGCTTTCTCCAAAGTAATGCATAAACAGACCATGGGTCCACCTAAATTTTTTTTGCCCCTAAGGTACTAAACACTCATGAAATTCTTGTGCCCTGGAAAAATAATTTTGCTAAAGATATTGTGAGCCTTTAAAAATATAATAGTTAATGGGTTTCAGTGAATGGGTTGTAAAATATTTAGTATCTTTTTTTTGTATTGCAGATGTTGAGTTATTGAAAGGCATTTTTTCCCCCCTTTTTTTTTGTTAATCATAATACAGTGTAAAACAGCCAAAAGCAGAAAATTCAATTTAATATGCTTGGAGATTTTCAGTCAAAGAATCACTTTTGAAGGAAATGCACTGATTGCAGGTAAGAAGTGGGGTCAAGAGAACATCTAGTGAGATCTCTTACATAAACATGAGCTATCAAACATTATTGTCATATGCTGTTGAGTTCTAATAACTTGTTGGAGAAATGCAGCTGGTCTAGATCTGAAGACAAGAGGAGACGGAGGATCCACCACTTCCTCTAGTAATTGTCCCAGCAGTTAAACATTCCACCACCAGAAATATCTGCCCAATTCCTAACTTAAATTTTAATACCCAGCTATTATTTCTCATTATGCCTTTCTCTCCTCGATCAGACTTTTCTCTTTATGCATTGTAGATAAATTTCTGCTCATCATCTTTTGGAGACGTTAAACATATGGCAGTCTTTGTGCACCTTTCTTTAAAGCTTTAAAGTTTGTGACTCTTATCTGCACTCTGTTCAGTTTTCCAATATCTTCTACATACTGGATGTTAGACTTCTGCTCATATATAGGATAAAATTGATTTATTGTGCTTTTTCCTTATTACCAAAGTTATACAGACAAGAATTACATTTGAAATTTTGCTCTCCACACTGTAGTGGACTCATGTGATTTCTTCTGAGAAACACTGTTTTTTAGGTGCCATTCCTCATCCTGCAGGTATGCATTCCTAGTTCTATAACTCTTTGATCCTCCAGTATAACTTTATATTTAACTAAATGAAAATTAATTGTGTTTGAATGGGTCTACTTTACAAGGCAACCTGGATTTTTCTTTAGGTCTACTCTAGCGTGTTCTTTACCATTATCGTCAGTTTATTTTTTTTTTAATTTTTATATAATTGACTGAAACAAATAGCAATGCTTACCAAACTGTATTAAGGCCATCATCACTTTTTCCTAGACATCCAGTCAGCACGTGCTTTAATTTTGTTTTGTGGTAAAGATAAGAAAATTTTATAGATCTATAAAAGTCCCAAGTTTGAGCATATTCTTTTCGAGTATAGTACTTAGTCCTGCCTGTGACTTTTGTGACGCTTCTGTTAGCTTCATTTCTACAGTTGCAAATATTAGTCCAAAAGGAACTCAACTGACTTTGCAGAAGCTTTCCACATATGAATATACAAACTTAGTCCTCACACAAAGAAATTTTACTTCGAAAGGAATTTTGTTTGGATAAACTTATCTGCTGGTGGTATGACAAAAACAAACAAAAAAAACCCAGCCTGGGCTGGACTTAACCGTATGCCTCTAACAAATTTTACATCAGAAGCTGTAATAAGGAAATAACAAAATGTGATCTATCAGGGGAGTACCATAGAGCCTAGACTTGTTACTCACTTTCATCATAAAAACTTATGTCTAGGAAGAGCCATAAGAAGCCTGAATATAGTATATTTCCAGAATGAAACCAGCATTACTGCGGTTATGGGGAATGCCCCTTTTCTGGATCTGTCTGGAGCGGCTGAGGACATTTTTGCCCCAGCTCTTCCTCAGTGCCCACCACCTGGCAATTACCACTTTCACAGCTTTGCAGGCAGAAGAGGCTGTATTAACAATTGCTAATCCACCCAAGTAGAAAATAGTGCCTGCAGGAAGGCTCAGACTGCCTCCCTTGGTGTTGAAAGCCACCTGGCAGAGCGTGCAGGGCTGGATGGGGAGCACGAGCGTGTTCTTTCCCCCAGCACAGCTGCATAGCCAGGAACACCTACAGTGGGGCAGCACTGGCTTCATGTATAGCAAACATGCAGACCTGAACAAAGGTTTACTTTGACAATTACTTTACTAAACTGAGCCCTTGACAATAAATTTATCCACAAACTGTTTCACATGCTTAAACAGACTGAATAATGAGTATGTATTTCAACCCTAAGTGCATCAGTGTTTAAACACGTAGTATTTAAAACCATGTATATTTTATGTTTAGCACTGACCTGAAGAACAACAACAACAAAAATAATTTTTCCCCTCACAGAGGTGAGACATGGATTTGCTAGGGGAATGAATGGTCTGCAGCATCTCTGTAATGCCAGCCTATTGCTGCAGATGCTCTTAGCACCACAGGGGGCTGTCTTCCCCCCTCATATACACAGCAGCTGGCTACAGCCTTGGCATCACATGATATAAGAAGCAGCATAACGTGGTGTCTAATAATACATATGGAGTGGACAAATTAGGTTCCCTTCTTATTCTGATATACATCTGCAAGAAAGACAGCACTATAAGCTCCACCATCAGTTTAAACAGCCAGTCTAAACTAAATTGAAACGTCCTGCATAAAATGTTTTAAAGTATATATTAACTTATAAAGTTGAAGAAAAATGTATGGATGCTTTCTTAAGAAGAAAAGGAAAAAGAATATATGAAATAAACACAGCATGTAGTTTAAAGGCTACTTGCCATAAAAGGCTTTTCCTGACTGGAAGTTACAGATGTACTTAAAAAACAGATGTACATCAAAGGCTGTTGATTAGAAGCACAGAGAGAAGTAATTATCAGTTATTTTTTTCAAAAAAGAAATTCTTTATTCAAATACCAATAAAACCTTAGTATGTACAGAGTGATTCCATAGGTTTAATTAACCATATGAAAAATATAAATGTATATGCTATTCCTGCTCCACATCATCACATTCTTATGGCTACTTTTGGGGAGCTTCCGATGGATATGAGATCTTGGCTTCATTATTTTGTGACAGTAGTAGCTTAAAGACATTGCACACCTGAAATTGTTCAAGATCTATTTATTTTTTGCTTAGAAGTGCCTGATGCTAATAATTCTTTGTGGGCCAGAGGTATTTCCACCAGTAGGTATTGAGTCTGGCAGTCATAGAGAGCCCATCCTGCAGTATGGTACAGTGGGTACAGCAGCACAAACCACAATCCTTGCTAAAGTAGTGGCCAGCTGCAAGGACCACATCTTATGAATAAATAAAAAGAGCCAGAGCACAGGTTTGAATGCTGTCCTGAAACACTAGCAGGTTTCCTGGCACGTTTCTGACTTGTGCCAACTAGTACTTCTCCCAAAAATGGTACATTCCTCTCTGTACGTTCTTTGCAGATGATGAAAGAAACATTTACCCGAACCTTTTAGATTTCATGAACTTCAAATTAGCAGCTGTTTTTCAAGCTGAACAATTTTTACAGTTCTGATTTTAGATGCATACGTGATAAGCCCTTGGACTGGAATACATGGACCTAAAAACCAGACATGCAAGTGTATAACTTTGGCTACATACTCAGGCCGGGCTGATACTGTTTTGAACACTGGAAGGAAGTATTTACTTGAATCAAGCTCAGCTACGTTATTATCAGCTTCTCACATTGAAGTATAGTTGATCTCTACTGAATGTTAATTATTTCATCATGTTAGCAAATACTCATTCCTTGGCCAGCTCCTTCATCACAATCTCTTCCATGTGTTGATTTAAACTGTCCTATAAGATTAATAGTGGGTGACAACTGGATCATTTAGGGTGTGACATACTTATCAAATTAGTTACAAGTATCCACTCAACTGTTTATTTTCTCTGCCGAGACAATCCATTATTATAGCCACTTTCCTTCTCTCTATCTCAGACTGGAAGTTAGTAACATTTTCTTCTTGTCATTTGCTGACTTCAGGAGATTCCTTTCAAAATCCTTTTTGAATTTTTTCTCCTTCCAGTTATGCTTATCATCTTTCAGTTTCCTTCTGTGTAGCCAAATAATTACTTACTCCTTAACACTATCCAGTTATTCTTCTTTAAACTATTTCCACACATACAGGCTTTGAACATGTGATTTCTGTTGTTGTTAATTTCTGTGTAAATAAGCTTCAGATAATGGCTCTTTCCCCAGACCTGATTTCAACAGGAAACATAAAGTACTAATATGCAGTCGAAAAGAAATGTTTGTAATAAAGAAGCAGCATTTCTCCCTGGTTTGCCTGTCTATGCAGACAATTAAAATCTGCACAATTATATGAATTATTAGTTAGAAATTGCCAGTGTTACAGTTTGTCTCTATCAGAACTATGGAAACATCCTAGGTAAGAGCCACAAAGCAGATTGACTCTCATATCTCCATGATGAACATTCACAACGTGCATTAATAGTTATTTACATGTAATTAACTAAATGGAAAAATCCTGCCACCTATAAAATAAGCATGCCATATAGAAAAAATAAGTTTTAAAATGCACATTAGGATGTAATATCAACATCATACCATAAGTTAAAGAGTTATACAGTTACATTTTCATTGATACACTGTTAGCTTTTCAAAGGAAAATACCTTAGCCATTTGAATATTTCTAGAATACTGAAAATAATTTGACCGTTTTAAACTACTAGTCAGCTTCTGCATGGATCTACCCAATAGACAAAACACACAGAAACATTTAAAAGTGATTTGTGAGGTAAGAGCAACAAAGCAATTATTCATTGTCAGGAAATGTGTCTATTTAGATTAAGTGACCATAATATTATTTGTTTCCAACAAATACAATTCAATGATCTTTAAACAATACATTATTTTGAAATACCTCTGGCTTAATAAATTAGATGACTGATTTATTTGTGAAAATCTGGACAAATATACAAGTGAAATCCTTGTGAATCAAGACTTTCCATGCCAAGTCTCAATTACGAGGGATTTTTTGTGATTAAGTATGAATTCCTGGAAAACATGGTTTATCATAGAAAAACTGGCAAAACTCTCACAGTATTTGCTGTAACAGGCGCCACTGTAATGGGCTGCAGATCTATGAATAGATTTTCATTGACACTGTTAGCTTTTCAAAGGAAAATACCTTAGCCATTTGAATATTTCTAGAATACTGAAAATAATTTGACCGTTTTAAACTACTAGTCAGCTTCTGCATGGATCTACCCAATAGACAAAACACACAGAAACATTTAAAAGTGATTTGTGAGGTAAGAGCAACAAAGCAATTATTCATTGTCAGGAAATGTGTCTATTTAGATTAAGTGACCATAATATTATTTGTTTCCAACAAATACAATTCAATGATCTTTAAACAATACATTATTTTGAAATACCTCTGGCTTAATAAATTAGATGACTGATTTATTTGTGAAAATCTGGACAAATATACAAGTGAAATCCTTGTGAATCAAGACTTTCCATGCCAAGTCTCAATTACGAGGGATTTTTTGTGATTAAGTATGAATTCCTGGAAAACATGGTTTATCATAGAAAAACTGGCAAAACTCTCACAGTATTTGCTGTAACAGGCGCCACTGTAATGGGCTGCAGATCTATGAATAGGCCAAGAACAGAAGCTAAAACTAACACTGAACAATACAATATGTTACGAAGTGGGAAGATAGGGTTTTTTCCTTTTCTAACTTATAATACATGGGAATGATTTCAATCTGTAATTTACATAATGAAGAACGTAACTGGCCTGATCTCATCATTTCTCAAAAACATTGTTTTGATAAGTGATTCTGTTCTGAAATTTCACTGGCAATGAAAATATGGTCATCTTTGAAGAACTGATTTATTCTCTTACGTGCAAGAATTACTGCTTGGGAATGTAACTGAGCTTTCAAACAACAGATCAGATATAAGTTACTATCGCTAGCAGAATTTTGTTCATTCCATGCTGGCCATAAGTCTTGAGCAATGCGCTGACCCTCAAATTTCACAAATCCTTAAAAGCCTATGTGCATAATGTTACGGGCTGAGATAGTCAGCCGGCAGCATCAGAATACAAAAACATGAAAGCAGCTGCTCTGGGTCAACCAAGGATCCATCAAAACCACTATTGTAACAGTAGCCCAAAACTAACATGTCAGTAACAGTATAAGAGTACGACAAAAATATATGCTCCCTTTCACAAGAAACTTCACTACCATGCATGAGGCCTGGCATGTACATGGCCATATGGAGTCACTTACTGTGGAAGGGCTTGCAAACAGGTTTTTGCTGGGGAATGCATTTTCTGGTAAAACCCTTGTAAGTGAAAGCCCCACTGTCTACCCTTCTGCCACTCCGTAACTTCTTTGCCACTTCATGATTCTAATCCTGCAAAGCTAGTTAAGATCATGCAGCTATGACATTTTGTCACATGATTTTTCAGCTGAATATAGATCAGGCAAAACTTCTTTTGGATAGAAGGGACAGCAGAATTTTCATGACACTGAAAATGCATGAACTCTAGGCTTACCAATGGAAAAAGCATGAGACATGCATTAAAGCTGCGAGTCTCACATGTACTGCCTGAGACATAGAATCATAGGATGGTTTAGGTTGGAAAACACCTTTAAGATAATCAGTCCAACCGTTAACCTAGCACTGCCAAGTCCACCACTAAACCATGTCCCTAAGCGCCACGTCTACATGTCTTTTAAATACCTCTAGGAATGGTCACTCAACCACTTCCCTGGGCAGCCTGTTCCAATGCTTGACAACCCTTTTGGTGAAGACATTTTTCCTAATAACCAATCTAAACCTCCCCTGGCACAACTTGAGACCATTTTCTCTTGTCCTATTGCTTGTTAGTTGGGAGAAGAGACCGACACCCACCTCGCTACAACCTCCTTTCAGGTAGTTGTAGAGAGCGATGAGGTCTCCCCTCAGCCTCCTTTTCTCCGGGCTAAACAACCCCAGTTCCCTCAGCCGCTCCTCATAAGACTTGTGCTCTAGACCCTTCACCAG
>NW_008795524.1:29295-41488 GCF_000699145.1 Aptenodytes forsteri
AGTGAGGGGCCCAAAACTGAACACAGTATTCGAGGTGCGGCCTCACCAGGGCCGAGTACAGGGGCACGATCACTTCCCTACTCCTGCTGGCCACGCTGTTTCTGATACAGGCCAGGATGCCATTGGCCTTCTTGGCCGCCTGGGCACACTGCTGGCTCATGTTCAGCCAGCTGTCAATCAACACCCCTAGGTCCTTTTCCGCCGAGCAGCTTTCCAGCCACTCTTCCCCAAGCCTGTAGTGTTGCCTGGGGTTGTTGTGACCCAAGTGCAGGACCTGGCACTTAGCCTCATGAGAGACCAGGAAAGATAAAGGAAAATCTGAACTGCTGTATGAGATGAGACTAATAAAGAGTGGAAGAAAGAGTGGAGTTACAGCTGACCGTAATAGTGCTTTCATGTTAAAATCAGGATATTTGTTATCACATGGCCCTGCACATCAGGTCCATTCCTGACATAACAGGACATAAACTTACATCTTTTGCAATGCCAACATACCGCATGATGTAGTCATAAAGAGGCTGTCACTGAAAAACTTGTAGCGCCATAGTATATCATCAAAAAATGCTTGCATCACTCCACCTCTAATTTAATTCCCTTCAAATCAGGCACCTAACGCCTGCATTTGAGTTATCCTAGGTTTACTACTATAGAAAGTGATTGCATATTTTTGCTTATGGCTTCCAATTACTCACAGTTTTGAAAGACTAGCCCAGAATGTTAGTTACAAAAGATGAAAGCATGTGGAGACAATAATTTCTGATAAAATGACTGGTTAAGATTCCCTCTCTTATAAGCTAACTACATCAGACAACACTTTGAAGTAAGAGCTCTATCAGTTTTGGGAAGGGAAACAGAAAATTATTTTCCCTGTGCTTAAATGGGGTCAGAAAAGAGAAAGGCATCTGTTAATATTCTTGCGTTGAGGCAAGCTTATTCAGCCAACTATTGTGCTAATGCAAATGATAACAGTTTGTTGCAGATGTACCGCTGAATATAATGCAGCCAAATCATCTGGGCTTTTTGCAGTAAAAAAAATGATGACACAGAAGATGATGGTGGGTTCAATAAGCATTTTAAAAGAGAATTTTAAGCACAGTGCCTCCCTGCCAATGCACCCCGCCTCAACCACCAAAACTACAAACTTTCAGTTGTAAATGTTATTTTGAGAAGATTAAGAAGCAGGGTGACTCAGAAGTCAAAGTACAAGTGGCTAATGGATTTCAGGCTTTAATATTGGTATTTCAAGGCAGAAGGAATCTTTTTAAGTTCTACTTTTTAGGTTCTACAGTCACTTATATTGATTATTATTATTATTATTATAGCAGAGAGACAGAGATTGATAAAGTGACTGTAAAATAGAGAAAGTATTTTAGGATAGTAAGAAAGAGACAAAAATGGTGCTAGTGTCTCAGTTGTAAGGAAAGAGCATCCACAAAGAATAATATTCTACCTTCAGATACAAAAAATAAGCTGCAGATATTTTGCTGGCATTACTATATCTTAGGTAAGTTCTCGCTAACATTTTTTTTCCATAGTGCTCCACAGGTTTCAGAAATTTTCTCCACAATCGCCCTCAATGTTCCAGTTAGGTGTACAGCTTCCCATCACTCATCTACTCATATAAATCGCCCTTCCCCGGTACGGCAATGTACACACCTGGACTAAAACATCAGGTGCTCTAAACTACATAGAAACAAGGCACATGTTGCATCACTTGTTTTTCTCTCATTAATGGAGAACCATATAATTAATAAATAAAAAAAACGATGACCTTTCTACCTCTGGCAACATTCTTGCTTTTAAAGATAGATAGTATAACAATTTATGGTTAGTTTACCGTCATTTCAAATTGTATTTTGAAATCAAACTATGCCTATCAGAGAATGGTTGAAGTTGGAAGGGACCTCTGGAGGTCACCTGGTCTAACCCCTCCTGCTCAAGCAGGGTCACGTAGATGCAGTTGCCCATAACTATGTCCAGGTGGCTTTTGACAGTCTCCGGGGTGGGAGACTCCACGATCTCCCTGGGCAACCTGTGCCAGTGCTCGGTCACCCTTACTGTAAAAAAGTGTTTCCTGATGTTCAGAGGGAACCTCCTGTGTTTCAGTTTGTGCCTGTTGCCTCCTGTCCTGTCACTGGGCACCACTGAAAAGAGCCTGGCTCCGTCCTCTTTACACCTTCCTTCAGGTATTCACACACATTAAGATCCCCCTGAGCCTTCTCTTCTCCAGGCTGAACAGTCCCAGCTCTCTCAGCTTTTCCTCATAGGAGAGGTGCTCCAGTCCCTTTAATCATCTTCATGGCCCTTTGTTGAACTCTCTCTAGTGTGTCCATGTCTCTCTTGTACTGAGGAGCCCAGAGGTGGACGTAGTACTCCAGGAGTGGCCTCCCCAGTGCTGAGCAGAGAGGAAGGATCTCCCTCAACCTGCTGGCAGCACTCCTCCTAATGCAGCCCAGGACACTGTTAGCCTTCTTTGCTGTCATAGCACATTGCTGGCTCAAATGTATAAATATATTGAGATTTCTTATTTAAAGGTTGAACAAATATATCCCCTTTACTTAGATTACCTATTAAATACAAAACAGCGTCATCACCAAACATCAAAACTGTCTGGCAGGCTGATAAAAGGGATATTATCAGTCTAGATTAAGTACATTAATGAATTTATTTCATACAGAATGAAAGATAGCTTGCAAAATTGAAAGAGTGAATTATAGCATTAATGAGTAAATAAAAGAGCCATACAGAGTTGAAAACTCTGGTTATTAAAAAAAAGAAATTGCAAGCATAGGAAGCAGAAGGAAACCAGGGAAGCAGGGAGGAATATAGTTAAACAGGGAGAACTGTGTCAAAGACAGAAGGAAGAAGAAAGCACACAGGGGAACTGGAGATGTCCGGAAATAATTTTGAAATATGCTATGAGCCTGGTAGTTGTTAGGCATAACAAAAGGCAGAGGGAATGACATGTAGACATTTTGGTGAATTTATGTTTAGTGATGCTTTTTGTAATCACCCTCAAAATGAAGTAATTACTTATTTAATATATTATTTTTAAATTAAAGCATTGTAATACTTTTATGGGAGGGCAGAAAACTGATAGCATTATGCATGTCTGCTAAGCTCAGCAACTTTGTAAAGTCAGTTTTTGTTAAAGCTACTACAGTTTGATGTATACCTGGAATTTTGATTTTCAGTACGCACTGTGCAAGCACCTGTACAAGGGCGGCTCTGTCTTTGTATGAGCATCCTGAGTGCAGAGTTGCTCCGTGAAAGAATAATACCAAATCTTTCTTCAATACAGGACTGAAATTATGCATAAGATTTGAACGGAACATTATAAAAGACTATCAGACTTTTTTTTCCTCACGTAGCTTAAAAAAAAAAATCAAATTCTTGGTGGCTATGTTAGAGAGCTAAGTAAAAGAAAAAAAAAAAACCACCACAACAAAACACCCAGAAGTAGAAATGTCCCAGCAAAAATGCAGTGTGCGCAACAGCTGTCTCCTCTCCAAACTGCATTATTCCATTGAAATTCATTTATTGTAACAACCATGAAATGGAGTTTTAAGGTTATTTACTAGCCACATCTTGACATTTAGAAAAATAGCTGTATATCAAGTAACACAATTATACACAGTACAATAACAATATAATCATACAAAACAAAACACAATCCGTTAACCACAATTTGAATATTTTCATGTGCTTCTGCAATTCTTACTTTTAGCCAGTACTGGAAGCTCCAAAAGACTGGAAGAAAGATTGTTCTTATGGCATGATTTCAAGGAGAGATTTTACATGTTTCTATTACCTACTGAAATGTTTATCCCTTCTTTTTAAGGGTAAGATAAATTAAATGATGGTCAAGAATTTTTGCAATGATATAGAAAGCTAAATATTCTTGAGGTCATGGTTAGGATTCTAGGGATGTGGGTTAATATCCTGACTGTATTCAAAGACATACTGCGCTACCATTATTCCAAATTAATAAGCAATTCACAGTTAGCTACAATAAAGAAATCTGTCCCCCACTCCTCCTTTCATTATTCCACGCCTTGATTTAGCTCTTGTAAAAATAAGGTTTTGAATACTTGAAAATAAATTGAGTATATTTTCACTGATACCAGGCAATTCCAAGAATAGTACAAAAAAGTTTTATTGCCAAACTGTTTCAAACCCCATTTCTAAACCAAAGTCATGGAGGGCTCCTTGAGGAGTGCTCAGCACATGTGACCACTGGATTATTTTGTCCCATTTGGGCTAATAAGTGTAACTGCAGCAGATTCAGAAATATTTCATAAATTAGGTCACTGCTTCTGAAAAAAACAAAAAAGAGAACATGATTCTATGGGACTATTTGTAATCTAGCATTTTACAATCTCAAATTTTAGTATGGAGAAATATAAGACTGCAAAAATCCCACAGCATGCTCTACAATACCATTACTTTGGGCAGAAAAAGACTAAGTTTAAGATGGACATTTTCACAAACCCCCGAGGGATTCAGAACAGCAAGTCCAACTAGAAGTCAGTAAGTCATTTTGAAAAAAGCCGGAGGAATCTCTTAAAACACACTCATCCTTCTGAAAGAATACTCTTCAGTAGCAAATGCTTAAAAGTTCTCAGCACTTTGTAGGGCCTGCTAATAACAAAATTTAACAAAATTGTTACAGAACAAATTTTTGAAGCCTTGAACAACAGCTGTGTATTAAAAGAAGCACTGATAGCTAAAATTTAAATTATTCTAGCTGCAAGTATCTTCTGGATTTACGAAATACTCGTAAGCCTAGAAGCATACACACACTTTTATTCCCATGCATATATGCATATATATAATACAAATATTAACATGTAAACAAACAACTATTGTCCCAATCTCTCTAATGTGGAGTATTAGCTTTTGGGGATAACATGGTAGGTTTTAGGTATAAATGAAAAACATGAGAGATGTCAAAACTATTTAGAAAAAAATCTAAGCACACACAAAATCTTAGTTTCCAAATCTTAGCCAAATGTGTTGAGAGTTATAAAAATCAAAGCAGAGTAATAAATGTTGGCTCTTGAGATACAGTAACTCAAACAAAAATGTTTCCAAATTTTAACATTATATACACAATTAAATACTCAATTTCCTGATATTTTTCCGTCAAAATAAAGCTAGACTGTAATAAACACTGTATGAAGCTTCAGGCAAGGAAGATCTAGATCTGATTATTATTATTTTTTAAAATTTGGCAGAAAAGCACTCCAAAACTTCCAAGCTAGACAAAGTACCTCTTGTACTTATCTTTAGAAGTGTAAGATCACCATAAGTACATTTTAGCTCCTTTTTAACGGGAAAATATTTTTGCTAGCAAAAATGAGATTATGGAACTTGTTTAGTATTAACTTCTGCCAAGCGTAAACAATTTTTTTACTCAGTTACTACTGAGTCATATGGCTAACGGCAGTAACTATTATCACTTCATTTTCTGTAAAACAGCTTAGGCTTGAAACCTCCCACACTTTCCCCTTGCGACTACTCTGGACTGTTAAACAATCAGAAAGCACTTGCTTTCAAGATCTAGTATGTGTGGTAGCATGGTGGCATCACTACCGTTCAACGGCCTTTTAAAATGTGCTTTTTTATTTTAAATTTGGCTCAGTTGAACATCATATTCACATGAACACCTATGTAATAGGATAACTTCAATCAACTCAACTTTGAAGACCACAAGTAACACATTTTTAAAAGAAAGCTACTTTTTACTAGCAGAATGTAAATATAACTAAAGACTGAAGTATTTTTATCTGTAGCAGGAAATTGCTGTGCTTAATAAAGGATTTGGAAAGTCTGACTATATCATAACTGGGTTTAGTGCAATCTCTTTCAGGACACACAATTATACCTATTCAACACAAATGAAACTGCTGACAGGAATCAAAGAAGTAAATTACCAGCTATTATTTCGCTCGGTCACAATGCATTGTGTTAGCTCATTTTTCAGAGCCGAAACTAGAATATGAATTTCTAATCACCTCAAATTAGCATGCTAGATCATTGCATTGAAGTGTTCCTTCACTAATAACACTTGATTTTTTGCTGCTGACCAGGTTTTATGTAAATACCATGAAAGCAAGCTCTTTGGAAATACGCCAGATCTATAGTCCTACACAACAACATTCTCTTCTTCACAAATTATATGCCAAATATTTTCATACAGAAATACATCAGAGTTCTCACATGAATACCTAAATGAGACACAGCATTTTAGCAAACACTGAAAACTCTAAACCAGCACCTTTAAATATGTTCCTTTTGGGGTTGGATATCAGGTACAAGTTTGACAACCACACTGAGTCAAAAATCATGAGCCAGTCACAAGTAAAATTTAAAACCATTAAATTTTAAAGCAATAATTAATTTCCAGTGCTCTTTATTTAATTTCTGGTGTTGAAACATTCAAGTTGTCCATGTTTTCAGACCTTTTGCCTGCAGCTACAAAGACTGGAAAAATAGCTAAAACATGAAAACTGTTATTATGCGGTGGGTTCCAGCAGCTGAACTTTAAGAAATCAGGAAACTGGTGACAAAAATCACACGAGAAAGCAGTACAGAGAACTCCTATTAGTTTCCTCATTACTGCTTTATTCTCTTCACTTAATTGGCTTAGAAGTAATAAGGTAAAGCCTTTTTATAACAATTCCTGCAAGTGATGCACGGTAACCTCCACAGTTCAAAGAGTTCTGCTGAAAGAAGCACCTGAGATTTCGCCAAGTGTCCATAGGGGACCAACACTCTTACAGATTTCAGGGCATTTGTACCTTTCCTTTGGCAGCTGAAGTATTGCCATGCCGATAGTATCAGAGTTTTACTTCCTGAAAAAGTGTCTTTCCAAAATCAGTCATTTTTGATTGAGGGAGAAGCCCAAAGTTTCCACATCACACTGTTCTCAGTAAAAAGGCCTTCCCCTGTTCTCCTGTTTATTATTGACTTCGAACAAAACCATTAGAAAAATTAGTATAAGTGGTATAAAAGGTAGACAAAACAATTCAACTGATAGTGAGCTGACATGATGTCTTTACCACATACTGAACAGTTCTAGAAAGTTTAAACAGTTAATTGTATAATTAGATGAAATTTTGGTTCACATAGAAAAATAAAACACACCCCTATCAATAGATCCACACCCTGTTTTAATAGCCCTGAAAGATGATATGGGGATGCTGACTTGGAAAACTGTTTAAAAAAAAACCAAAAAAAAAAAAAAGAAATTTTAAGTGGTTCTTTTGCAACATGTTGCTCCCAGCTTTGAAGTGCACGCACTGATGCAGCCAGCTGTAACTCCAAGTCCAGCAACGCTATTTAAATCCTTATTCTATACTCAACTGGTTGGGGAAAGTGTTTCTTTCTTTTTTTTTTTTTTTTTTTAATCATTTCTCCTAGGACAACCTTCCCTGAATTAGAGAGAGGTTCTAAAATTGCTCAATGAAGTGGGAAGGACTGTAGTTATATTCTGGCTCCTATTTTAAGTTCACTTTTAAGTTCTGAGATCCTGTCACTTTGTGGGACAAGTAATGATTACAAAACAGCCAGATTTGCTTCTCATTTAAACCAATCAAGCAATGAAATTTAAACCAATGAAACTTTGCTGGCTTTGATGGAACTCCTGACTTTTGGCAATAACCATCAAGAAGCTCAAGCTCATCAATGCTACAAGAGATCAATAGGAACTCATCTATAGAACAACACTGACCTATTCCAGGGAAATATCTCACCCAAAGAACTAGGATGTGAATGCTTTATAAGCTTGAGTCACAGTTTGAGATACTGTAAACCTATGACACTGTAATAAAAGGGGAGGGGGATGTTCCCCTACAAAGAAATGGAATTTCTTTTATCTTCCTGAAAAAATAATTGAGATGGTTGGAAGAAAAGTAAGAGAAAAGTAATATATTATTCTTTCACAACATACTCCACCCGAAAAACATTATTCTGGAAAAGACATATGAATCAACTTTTTTTAGAGCTTGAAATTTTAAAGGACAATTACTTATTTAATAAAAAAACCTCCAGTTGAAAGAAATATTCAGCATGTTATAAAACTTCTTACGAAACACACTGCTGTTTTTTGGGCCGTCTCTATTACTGAGTTCTGCAGAAATGATAAATCCCTCTTCTCCTTTTCCTTGACACAGCTACAAGAGAAAATGAACCTTATCTCCCAGGATTTTTCCATTTATATGTCTGGGACTCACGATCCACTGGCTTCCCCTGCTCTCAAAAGGGGTATTACTGCAGCCCACGCTCAAGCTGGCAGCGGATTGCAGAGCCGATTAAGAAAGTCTGGTGGCAGAATAACCATGTATTGAGTGCTATGAATTACAGCTGATAGCATCTATTCATAAGTCCTGCAGAGAATATATATTAAATCACCTTCAATGGTTATGAAAAATTGATTCTGACCATTACATCACAATGTCAGTATTTTGTATTATAAAACTGACACAGTCTGTAATGATCTTGAAACCAGCTTCCTTTTCCTTCAAGACTTATCTCCCTGTATTCTGCCACGGTACTTTCTTTCAGATAGAAACCTTCCACCAGCTATTCTAGTTGTCTAACCAGAGCAATGATTTGAAGCCTGACACAGGACTTGCTCAGAAGATATTTATCTGTGGAGTTTTTATGGCCCAGAAATTTCTTCAGCCATCAGTTATCAAATACAATCCTTCTCCTTCTGTCGTAAATACACTCAGATAGTCCCAGTCGTATATCACTCCTAGTGCTATATGGCAGAGTTGTGAACTGATTTTTAGTGCATCTCTCCCACACAATCTTTTGCAATGCTTAAAATTTATTCTCTATATTTGGCCAAATTGTGGGTTTTCTTTGCTAGGCCTCACAAAAGTTGTTTCTTCTAGTTTAGATGTTATAAGGAACAGATGGTAAATCAGGAGGTAACAAAATAATCTGGTCCATAAATTCAGAGCAAAAATACAAAGCTGGAATTTAACCATCTTTGTGGTAGTTTTTAACTAGCTGTGTTTTAGAAACCCTTTAGGCATTTGTCATTTCAATTAGCAGATAAATGTAACATTTTTGTCAGTATTGAAGATACTATAGTATTAAAGCTAAATGCAATCTAGCTTCAAGACAGTTATGCTAGATCTGATCAAAGCTGCCTGGCACTTGCATCTAGTCGACAGTTAAGGTTTCATTGTGCAACTTTAAAAGCAATGAATTTAGCAAAAGTTTGACAGTTTTTACAGTATTCTTTCTACTGTGCTGAACTCTTTGTATAAGTACAGTTGGCAACCCATTCAAGATGTTCACATTTGTATCTGACAGAGAAGCAGAATAATTAAAGGGCTGGCTGTCATTTTCATCAGGAGTTCACTATAATGTGTGCCATGGTGTTCTCATGGGATATTAATGTCATTGGAAATATCTGTGATCTTTATGCTACATGATCATGCAACTCAAACATAGGTGCTTCAAAGTCATGCCCCTTGTTTGAACTTCTTAAACAAAGTTCTTAATAAATCTGACATGCTGTAAAGCACCTGCTCTTATTGGTGTCCTACTGCTGCTGCTCTTTGCAACTAGATACCTGCACGCTTCTCTGCTTTCCAGCAGAGTCTGACTTAGTACTAGGTTACCAGAAGTTATCAGACTTACATGTCTGATCAGCTAAGAATGCCAGGGAAAGCTCATAGGAGGCCAATAAATTATAATTTGAGTAAAAAGGCTTAAAATGGACAAATATATGAACAGCCAAGCTAATCAGGTTCTACGAGAAGAAAGATCTCAAATGAATAGTCTTAAAAGATGAGTTAACAGTTTGCTACTGTGTCTGCAATATTTATACTCAGTAAATAGATGTGCATGACATAAGATTAAAATGTCAAACTTGGAGGTGATATGTAAGGCTGTATGAACTCAGCCTTCATTTGAACTTCCTGATTCACACTATATAAAGAAACATAAACTGATAAACTCTCATGTTAAATGGCAAAGATGATGTAAGATTCTAATTCAGTGGAGGACACTTTACATTAGACTTTTGGGGCCCCTTCAGAATCTAAGCTGTGCCAGTTTAGACACACAAAATAAATATGTTTAAGAGAGAGGACTTATTGCATAAAGGATCCCCTTTGGGAACCAAACTTATTAGTGCAGTATTGTATCCATCATAATTAATACTGCTTCTATGCTTGATCATCTGGTGCAGAATGTGATACTGACACAGGTACAGTACTGACTTACCTCTGTGGTATTGCATTGCTATTTTACATGCTACTACTCATTTTAGGCTAATTCATTCTTAAGTCTGTGCCCAGAAAATTATTTAAATCTACCCATTTTTAATGTGAGGCTATAATACCATGTAAAATCAATGCAGAGTAGGGATGCCCTGTTCATCATGAGCAGTTCTGGCTTTCTATTGCTCTTTTTCTCTGCTCGCATTCCCACTCCTTTTCCAAACAATACCTGCAGTCATGTTTGCAGTTCTTCAGAATGAACCTGGAATTCAAACTGTTCAAGAGGATGTTCTTTTCATTAACCTCTGAGGTGCAAAGCAAAAAGTACTACGGGAATCAGTGGTGTCTAAGCTTTCCAATCTGAGGTAAAATTATTTCAAATTATCTCAGAAAGCTCTAAAAAACAAACAAAAAAATCCCCAAAAAAACACCAAACAAGCAAAACCAAGCAACAATTAAAAAAAAAGCAGCAGATCTTTTCCTCCACTCCCCTCCTTCTGTGCTGCTCATGAGAGGTAAAGATGCAGACATATCTAGAAGCTCTCTATGAAGGATTTCCACAGCACATCCTTAAAAATCAGTGCAGTTGACTCCAGCCTAGTTCTAACACTGGCAGTGACTTGATCAAGTGAGAGCAGCTGGGGAGATTGCCCCTCCACCTATTCCCTGTCGGCATTCCCCTTTGACTCCTGCAGCCAGCTGGTGCAAGTTAATTAAATTAAATCAAATCTGGCCTACAGCAGAGTACTGGAAGCTGCTGTATTTATGAATTGAGCAGTGTCCCATTCTGGAATTTTTGTGAGGCCCTCTGTGATAATTATTTGACAGGAATAAACCCCAAAAGAGAATGAGTCCCCCAGGTTAGCACTCATGAGCTATGCATCCATATAGCAAATCGTAGATCTTTATCACATAGTACCTCATGGTCTGAAAACATTATATCTGCACAGCACTATGCCAGATCTAATAAATCCTGTCTCTCAGTAGGGGTAATTAACTCTTGCACAGCATTATGCTGGCACTTTTAAACTGTTTCCCTTTTCTTGAGCTACCTTATGCAGCACCAGCTTGGGAGCCTCTGAACTACACATCACTATAGACGTGCCCGTTGTGTGTCCGATTTTAAAAGGCATTGGAAACCAGCAGGGAAGCAGCACATGTGGATAGGCTTTACCTTTTGCACTTGGCTAACAAAGCCATTAATTAGGACTCAAATGTCCCTACATGATTTTTTTCTGTCTAAAGGGCCAAATAACAGGAAGAAGCCATAACTGTCTATTTCTCAGATTCCTTCCTCTCTCCTCCTCTTTGCTGGATTCTTTACTCTCTAGATTTGCCCTGTCTGGTTCTGGGATAGGAGCAATCAATTTCTGCTGAATTCAGCCTGAATCCATGAGGCCTCTGTCTTAGGCTACCTTAGGTTGCCACTAGCTATCAAGTAAGCAGGCCACAGAGCATTCAAAATGATTCTCCAGTAGAAAGCTGTTATAAAGGGTATAGACAGGCCATCACAATCAATCAAGTTACAGCAATGTAATGAGTTCCTAGCTTAACAGCCAAGCAGCTGTAATTAGCTGCATGTACACTGCTAGCCTGCTGCAAGTCAGAGGGTGATGTATGCTTAGATAATTTAGTTTACATTGGTACTGTGCAAGGAGTATGCACCCAGTTATGTCTCAGGTGAAAAGCTTTATCTACTTAAACTGATAATTTAACTGTGGGTAATCACATGTGCATCCAAAGAATCTCACTTCTGTCACAGCTGATTAGAGATCACCAAGCCAGACCTGCAGAGCAAGGCCCAACATTCATAGAATCATAGAATCATAGAATCATTAAGGTTGGAAAATACCTCTAAGATCATCGAGTCCAACCATCAACCCAACACCACCATGCCCACTAAACCATGTCCCTAAGTGCCTCATCTACTCGTCTTTTAAATACCTCCA
>NW_008795524.1:44084-50138 GCF_000699145.1 Aptenodytes forsteri
GAGTCACCCCACCATGTTTCTGTGATGGCAACTAAGTCATATCTCTCCCGCTGCACAATGGCTTCCAGCTCCTCCTGTTTGCCGCCCATGCTGCGTGCATTGCTGTAGATGCACTTCAATTGGGCTATCGATTCAGTCATACACGTGTTTTCTTATAGCATCCTTAAGGATGATGAGGCAGATGGAAGCTAAATATTGCATACAAATACCGCACATTTTCTAAATATTATAGTATGGTGAAATCTTTCTACTTCAGTCACAGTTGCCATTACTTATGGAATAACTTCCAATATCCAAAAATTGCCATTGTTAGTACACGTTCTGCTGGAGAGATGAACTGTACAAATGATGAGGAGTATCAGAAACACTCAACCAAAAATTCTGCCAGGAGTACGTCAGGATGTGGCCCTTGTATCAATGCTGTGAAAACAAATAATATTTGTATATCCTAATAGGTTTATTACCTAAGAAGAGATTTCTGTGCAAGGAAAGCCTTAGTGAATCCTTAAAAATGAGCCAGGCTGACTGCTCTCCTGACAGGCCACACCTGAAGCAGATCGCTCTCTAGACCTGCCATACCCAGGCCTGTGCTTTGGGAGAGGATACATATAGAACTGTGCCTTACCGATTGATCCTCAGGGAGGAAAATATAATCTCAGGTAGGTGAGTGTTTGCTGGTTTCTTTGCTGTGACTGAAACAGCTAACACTACAATGTATAAAAAAAAAAAAAAAAAAGTCTGGCTGAGACTCAGAAATGATTGAGTATATGGCTTTTCCTCCTACAGGTGGACTGTAGTTTCAGAATGAGCAAGAGATAAAACCAACAGGAGTTACTTCATAAGGGCATGCATGATAAAATTTGTCAGGTACCTTTTATGGACAAATTCAGTCTGTGCACTTGGATCAGCTACAGCTCTTTTCAGTATTTGTATTTCCATGTGGATTAGCAGCTGGCTCTCTTTCAGCATTTTTAAACAACCCTGAACAGTATAACTGCCATGGGACAGTTCTAACTCACACTCTGGTCATTTACAAGGATTTACACTCTGGTACTTACTCGGTTATTCATTAAAAACAGACAACTCCCATAGGAGATACTGCATCACATGATGCTCATGCTACTTCTGAAATACAATATACTTAAGGAAACACACGTTGAAAGTACTTATCTGGTCTAAGATATAATAATGGCAATAAATAAATTGTGCATACAACCTTTTAATGATTGGAAAAACTATGTGAAAGACTTCCCAAGAAAATATTTCATATTACTTTAACTAAAAAGGAAGATTGAAGGATAATTTATATTCAGAAGGAAGGGAAAAATGTGCTTGAGTTGGTACTTCTGTACTGCCAGTAATTCCCTGATATCCTTTGAAAATAAGTTGAAAATGTATCATGCTGCAATATGATAAAACAATACCTAAAATTCCACAGGCTGAATTGTCCTGATAAATTGTCCTGTCCTAAAACTTTGCATTCAGGCATATCTAGTCCATTACAAGATATGCTTTGGACAGTGGTACTAAAGAAGGAAAACTAAAACAGAAATCAGATGGTAACAACCCTTTTCCACAAAAGTGTTTTGCTAATGTCTTGAAAGGTACCCTCTAAAGGTCATTTTAGACGTATTTTATTTCTAGTCTTAAAAAGAACCATGAATTTTTAGATTCTGCTTAAGTCAAAGAGAACTAAGCCTCTTAAAACCTTTAAAAACCTGACCTATCAGTTAAATAAGCAAACAAACCAAAACCACACTTCACTACAACAGCACTCCAAGGAAGTTTAGGCTACTTATATCTAAGCTAAGTTACAGGTTTCAATATAAGTAATGTATTATTTCACCATATTCACACAAACCCACGAATTTTAATAATTGCAATTGTAACCCATTGTAATATTAATCTGGACTAAAACAGCAAAAAAGGTTTGTAGGAGCTCTGTGACAATATCAAGCTGCCTCAACTTCCATGCAAGATCCACCATACCAGTTTCGAGGAAAATACCAACCCAAATACTGAACAGTTGAAAAAAAAAACCCTCAAATTTTGAGAAATTCTATGAACACTGAATGGGCACAAGCAAAGAGAGAACATACTAATTACCTAAATCTTGGACTGGTTATTTTCAATAAGTGTTGATATTTTACAGGGCATCTTATTGTTTAGCTGCTTAATTTAACTGACCTTATTTCAAACACATAGAAAACGGAGGATGATGAGTCAACAGCCATATCTTGTTCACAGAGCTTTGAGAGCCATCTAGACTATCAAGCAATGTGATGTAATTTAATAACAGCAAAGGGGAGTCATTCTTCTAAAATCTGCAAAGGAAACCTGGATGTTGGTCCTTGCCAGATAGTACTTGGTTTTAGAATTAAACATAAAACTGCTACTCAAACTGACGTTCAAGTTTATATAGCTTATAAAAACTATTTCTAACTACTTTTCAGATTTGAGTCTAATCAGATTGCATTTTCCCTTTAGAAAATATCTAGGGAATGGATTGCTTCCAACAGAGTAATAGAAAAATAACAACAATTTTTAAAAAGTCACACTAAGTTTATACTTGAACTCACTTTAATGAATATGAATCAAATGCATGTGTAATACAGTTATTTAATCTCTTAGCTCACACGTGTATGTATTTTCTTTTCTCCATGTATTCAGGGTTTTTGTTGCTGGGGTGGGGGCTTGTTTTTTTTAAAACAAGTGCTGTAACACAAATTCAGCTGCAACATTTTGTGTGCAAGGGAAGTTTCAGAAAAGGATTTCATAGATTCATTCAATCACATATTTCCTCATTCATATGACCAAATAATTCACAAATTACACTCTTTGAAAAATAATATTTATATTAATCTTTTCTGTATCTTTGTCCTATAGCTGTGAACATCAACATGTCACACTGGGTTGTCAGATCTAACAGATTTGTTGTTCATCAACCTTAAGGAAAGAACATATCTGCTCAAGTTTCATCATTAACACACCTTAACTTTCTTTACTGCTTTGATACGAAAGTATGGAGAAGAACATTTCTATATCAACAGATTCCTAATTTTCCTATCCCTGCTGCAGGATGGAAAAAGAAGACAAATGCACAAGAAATATCAGTATAGAATTTTTGTTTCTAAGAAAAAAATAGTATAAAATACTATATTTTAATGCAGAAAAGAAAAATCAGAGTTTCTTGCTAAATTTCAGTTACTTTATAGTATCCTATTGGCTGAGAGGTACACTGCCTAACTTTTATCTGCAAATCTAAGAGGCATCAGGTATAGAAGTGCTCCAATAGAGGTACATACATGCATTTTGAAAGTTTTCACATCTAAGTGTAAATGAATGCAAACATCATGCAAATGTAATTTAAAATTTGCTGTGCATTTTTATATTTTTCACTTAGAAACAAATAAAAATAACACCATTTTTCCTATAACTTATAAAACATCATCTCACAAAGAAACATATGAAAAGGAACAGAGCTATGACCAAAAAAGGGAAAATATTTAATCTCGAGGATTGTCAGAGTAATAGCTAATCCTGGTTTTCTCACAGCTGACCTGATTTAATAGGAGGCTGGAGTAGATGACCTTCTGAGGTACTTTCCAACCTGAACTACTAATTCGATTTTGATTTTTTTTGTTATTACCAAACAGAAATGACCACCTTTGTGCTCTTTCTTAGAAGCTGGCACAAACTTACTGACTATTGATAATATAACTATACCTCTTGCCTATGTGCCTTAGTATGAAATACTTAAAGTCTAGTTGCAGGCGCTCTCACTGAAATAAACAGTATTACAAGTTTCATTTTCCTTAGGGTTTGGATTTCCTTTACTATTAGTTTTCACCTATAGCATTCCCTTCTGAATATGATCAGCTAAAGGGTAGGAAAAAAACCATTTTATTACTCTCAGCACATTCTCTGTACAAAGCAGATGTTGACAATACAGACAAGCAGATTCTGCAGCTGACAAAAGCTTGTTTCCTGAACAAACTTACTAACAAGCATGCCAGGCTCCGAGGGTTAAGCCACATTATAAAACAGTTCTTGTTTCCTGGAAAGTCTCCAAACTACATTCATCTTGTCCCTTCTTGCTCCCACTTGCTCCCTCCTTCACAAAATGTGCAGAATGGCCATCAACTAAAACACTCACAAAAATATTTCCTCATTACTATTGCTTTTCCAACCTGCACTGGGCAAATAAGTGCCTTTGGTGGAGTTTACTTCTTGTAAAAGCTCTCTGCTGATGCTGAAATGTTTTTTCCTTTTTTCCTTCAGAAGCTTTGAGTCATGCTTTGTAACTGAAAATTATGGCTTATATTTTCAGACAAGCTAAGGCCAAGCCTCCTTGGTCAGAGTGTAATTGGTGCTCGCAAAATACATCAAGGAAGCAAGCCTGCTTGGTGATACCAATATTCTAGCAAAGCCACTACTCAGCGGAGCTACACTTAATGCAGTTTCTACCTGTCTGCTGAGGGCAAAAAAGGGCAGATCTGGTCCAGTGCTACTGCAAAATTAACAGAGAGCTGCAGTAGGCAATGAGAGTATATTGTTGTAAATACCATGTACTACAGTCTCATTTAAAATGCTGATAAGACTTGTAAACACTAGTTTTTAGTATTACAATGATAAATAATATTCCAATGTCTTCAAAATTCATGCAATACTAACCAAAGCAGTAAGATCTTACTGTTTGTAAATTTTGTCATCTTTCCCAGAACCACAATGCTGTTTGCTACCATCCCTCTTCAGATCATGCCTCAACTTATAAGAGAATGTTTTCTAAGTAGGATAATTTTCTTTTATCTATAACTTGCCACATACATTTATGTCATGACTTAACTAACAATGGAAAGTAATCCTGAAGTTACTAAAAATGTCAACAAATTAGACAGGACTTTTCTTTAAGATTTGAGAAGTCAAAGCAAATCTAAAACTAAAACACAGTTCTATATCTGCATCTCTACAGTACCTCTGCTGGTCTTTCAATGTTTTCTTAGACTGCCATAGTGCATTCAGTTAAAATAAAGGTACATTGTTCTATGTATCTTTTAGATATGCAAGATTTTGAAATTACAAGTGTGCAGCATTTGGCCAAAGACAACTAAGTGAACAGATCAAACAATAATAAAGTAAATTAAGAAATCAGCACTTCCAACTAAGCTTCCACACTGATTAAAGCTAAACTTGGAAATGCATGAAAGAACAGTTAGCATTATACATCCTTATTATTACTTATTAGACATACTCTGCATGTTATTTCAACATCAATAAAATAGGCCAAATTAAGATATCTCAGCACTGTAACAAACACCATAAAGACTTGTTTTGTTCCTTTTCCCTATGACCAGTCATTCCAGCTTCTCTCTAATTGGGAGTAGAAGGTATCAGAAATTTTGCAAAGCCCAAACAGGAAGAACAGTGTTCTTTCAGTCTAAACCCACAGCACGTTCTGCCTTTCACAGCAGCAGAATTGTTCAGGTTGGTCCCCGGTCCAACTTCCTGCTCTCAGTAGCATCAAGACCAGTCAGACCAGATTGTTCAGGGCTTTGTCCAGTCAGGTCTTGGAAGCTTCCAAGGATGGTGACTGCACAGTCTATGGACAAATCTAGCCCAGTGCTCAAATGTTCTTGTGGAGAAGGCAACAGTTCTTGCTGTTCTTGGACAAGTCTTTGCCACTTAGGCTATCGGTCTTGTTATGTTGCCACAAGAATAAACAGAAGACATAAAATGTGGTGGTGAAGTTTACTGAGACCCACCTAGAGAGAGCCCTAGCATTGACACTCAAAAGGCAGATGGTGTTTGTAGGCATTGTGCCTACTTGTGACTACAAGTGCAAGGTATAAATTAAGGTCTCAAAAGCATCCTGGCTTACAAACTTTTCCACTGTCCTGGTTTCAGCAGGGCTAGAGTTAATTTCCTTCCTAGTAGCTGGTACAGTGCTGTGTTTTGGATTTAGGATGAGAACAATGTTGATAACATACCGATGTTTTAGTTGTTGCTAAGTAGTGCTTAGACTAGTCAAGGACTTTTCAGCTTCCCATGCTCTAC
>NW_008795524.1:50323-70871 GCF_000699145.1 Aptenodytes forsteri
TCACTTGCTTTGTGTATTATTATTATTATTATTATTATTACATTATTATTGTTATTGTTATTATTATTTTATTTCAATTATTAAACTGTTTTTATCTCAACCCACAAGTTTTTCTCACTTGTGCTCTTCCAATTCTCTCCCCCATCCCACCGGGGGTTGGGGAGTGAGCGAGCAGCTGTGTGGTACTCAGTTGCCGACTGAGGTTAAACCACGACATCCACATTGAGCACTTCAGTGTAGATGTAGTCAAAAATCTCAAAAGAACATAATCATCTGTCTGGTCACAGAGACCACTCACTGAGTTCTGGTGCTACATTTATTTTGAGCTTTTTTTTCTTTTTAATTTCTCACTTATGAAGAAGAGATTCATTGTAGCTGAAAGAAACCTCATGAAATTCAAAGACAAGTGCAAAGTCATGGCCCTGGACCACCTTGTCTGACCTGACTTTGAGCAGGAGGTTGGACTATGTAACCTCCCTAGGTCCCTTCAAACCTGTATTATTCAATAATTCTATGACTTTGTTGGTTGCACAACTAAAAAATTCTTCAGTTAGCCTCTTCTAAACAAATCTAATAAAAGAAAGAAATCCTAATTTCCTTTGCCAGGTTTCAAAAGAAAACAAACGTTAGCACCAAACTTTTTGGGGAAGTGGGGGAACGACACAAGAACATTTTTGACCCTTTATACTGCAGGTTGTCAAGTTAAAGCCAGAAATTTTAAAACATTCACTCTGAGAGGAAATACGTCAATTTAAAGAAGGAAAAAATACTTACCTACTAGAGATAACTATACCTGTAACATGGCTTCTATTAGAAATTATGCTAGTTTAGTATACTTTAAATTTATAGCTACTGTCTTCACCAAAGTGTATGTACAGTTTTACTCTAAATATTATTTATCCTACCTTAAATATTTTTGCAAACTGGGATCATTAGCTCCCTGTTTGCCATATCACTAGTAGCTTATCAGATTAACTCACACTACTTATTTAACATGCATTTTGCAGCTTTGCATATTTATTAGTTTTCTATATTTATGTATATATTTTTTAATCTTTTAATCTTTTCAGTCATAATTTCTGAATATTAATAATGAAATGTAACTGCAGTATAAGGACAGAAAGCCTGACTGGGTCTTTTTACCGTTGCTCTTCCAGAAGTCTTAAATTCTATTGCAGCAATGGAAAGAAGAAAGATTACTGCATAAAAAGCCTTCAAAGTCCAATCAAGCAGCATGAAGTCCATCCAATTACATGTCTGTGTTAAGGAAAGAACTCCCTCCCACTGTAGCCTCATGACCTGTCCTGCTACCTTCCCTCTTTCGAGCTCAGGAAATTAATGCAGACGTGCATCCCATCTTCACCTATCTTCCTTCATGTCTGAAATAAGCATTCAAAAATGGCATCATGATTTTTACTAATAGAGTAATATTCATGTATCGGATAACTTGAAGAACTGTGGTCTGATGGAAGACTAAAAGAAGTAGAGAGCTACTTTGCTTGCCTTTGTAATACTTAATAAGAAACATGAGAGCAATCTGCAAGTACCTCCAGGGTACTAACAAAGGAGGAGTAATTTACTGTGGTGAACATGGGGAACATGTAAAAAATAACAGGTAAAAAGAGAATATTTGTAATAAATATATGGGAAAATTTCTAGACAGCAAGCTGTATCAACCCATAGAATATTTCTGCCTGCTAATTTCCCCATTGCTTGTAATGCAATTACTCTTTTTTAAAAATTCTTTTTTTTCTTTCTTTTTCAGCTAAAGGGGAGAAAATTCCTTATCATGAAGAGACCAGCACAGGTAGGAGGTGGTCTGAACAATCCAAGTCATCTTCTTCTAAGTCTAACCTCTCATAGTATGAGTCACGTTACACCCAAGCCACAGGGTAACATACATAACATGAACAGACACACAAATGCGACATTCCCATCTGGTAGTAACAGTTAAATCAATTAGTACTGACAATAAGAAAATACCACTGAGTAACATATTTGAAATCAAGTAGAGTATCCTCTTATGTTGCTGGCTTCAGTAGGAAAGAAGCAAAATCATCTTTCACTTGCATTCCAGCTTGTATCTGTACAACTCTGCAATTACTGGGAAAGTGATAGAGTTCTTCATCAGCTAAATTTGTACCACAGCCATATGGCCAGATGGGTAACATCTCAATCCTTGATAAATATGAAACTGAAGTACTTAGCAGGAAAACTGAATTTAACACCAGTTCTTCTGCAAACATGTAAAAACCTGTTTCGGAAGTTTTTCTGTAATGTGGACCATAAATAGTAACTGTAAAATGTACAGAAGTAGAAAGCATGTGTCAAAAGCACTTTATTTGACCCTGTTCTACCAAAAATATCCTTACTTCCTGTGCTCAATTTAATCCATCACAATCTACAGCCATCTTAGCCGTATAATCCAATATTTATCCTACACATTTGTGTGAGTTTATGTACTGAGAACATTAGGAAGAAAGGATTTATTAACAGCCTCTCAACTGACATTTACGGGGATTATGGTTCTTCAGTCCCCCAGTAGTGCTAACCTTACATTTTTCTCTTATTTCCTCAGTTTAAAAGTTCAATTACAAAATTTCTAACATTAGGAAAACATCATATTTTTAAAAACACAGAATCTCCTCCTTAACAGCCAGGATCTGCTCAATTTCAGCTTCCCTGTAACCAGTGTCTCTGCCTCCTGCTACTTCACAGGGAGTAAGTAAGCAAAGAAACATTTCGAGTGTCGAATGGGGCAACCTGCTAACTAAATTAAATATGATAAAGGAACAGGATCTTAGACCAGTCATGTATATAATCATAATTAAAACATACTACGAAGCAGGAGTTTCGAACAGGCTTGCTCACCTGCAGAGATAACCAGGCCTGGGGAAGACTTACCCCAGGCGCTTAAAACACCACTAACACACTCCCTCCCAGGAGTTTCTTAGGAGAGAGAAAGGAGTTTATACTCTGGCCAGTGTTTTATATGATTGCACAGAAGCAGTATTAAGCATCAGCATTCAGTGCGGCGAGTTCAAACCTACAGTTTTGCACATATTTATTTTTATCTCTGAAAACACAGGCAGGGAATTCTGCACCATGAGAGGACAGGAGAGGACTGTAATCTTTAGGTTTTACTGGAGCCCATGGTTATGAAGGAGTACTACAAGCCTTTCACACTGAATTTGTATTTGTAGCAACAACTTTCCTGATATGTAGTGAAAAAAATGCAGAGATTTGGTCAAAGATCTTTATACAGACTAGGTAATAAATTTCCTAACTCTTGGGAAAGCCCATCACTGTGCCTTTGAAAAGATAAAATTTGAGAGGTAAATCTTTAATCAATGACCTGAATTGCTGGAGAAGAAAATTTGAAACCACCTAAGAGAACCTGCTACAAAAAGGTATGAAAGTTCCATAGCTCCAGATTACCACAGTTACATGAGCATGCTACAACATTCATGAATATTGTGGTCCACTTAAGCACACTTCTCAAACTATTTACCACAATTTGAATAATTTGTGTCCTAACTAAATTATCAAGACTAAACCCACACCTGTAACTTTCTACTTGCCAGGAGTTTATACAGAAGCTGGACATTGCATCTATGAAATACCTCCCTCTATACACATTGGGTACATAAATGACTAAATCTCTACCACATGGAGTTGCATTGAAAATATTCTGCAATTTTCTCAAATTTTCCACTACAAGCTAAACTTCATGCATCTGAACGGCAAAAAAAGAAAATATTTATTGGAGATTTTGTAAAACTTCACACAGGTTCTTTTTTCTTCCTTCCATTTTAGCAGTAAAACATTTCCCCAGTTGATCTGATCACTAACCCCATTTGGGCTTCAGAGTTTGTTAGAAGTAACTGGAACAGCCCATACACCTCAGCAGGCTGCAAGCACTAGTAAGTGTAGCTACCTTGACGTAGATGCAGCTGACTTGCATTCAAAGATACCATGAGACACATACCATGGCAACCCAAATCAGCCTTGATTTTTACCTTTTCTTCTTCCTTCCATTTTGTAGATTCCACTCTTTAACATCTTTGAGAAGTTTATTTAGGTTGCAGATTAACTGTGCTGTACAATGCACCCCGGTACCACTATGACTATGCACTATGCGTGCATGCACATGTGTATGAGTATAGGGAGTGGGACAGGGAGGAAGAGTGCGTAATAGACTCAGTTAACCTGGATAACAGAGAACCAACTTTATATTCTCTTCCAGATTTTGGCAGAGTCCTAGAGACAAAAATGAAGCTTGCACAGATTTAGTCTGTAAGCTAAAACTTTATGTATAATTTTCACACATACTGGTGGGCAGTATGTTCAAGCCAAGAGACATATTCAACAACCCCAGAACACAAAGCAAACTTATTTATGTACCTATGCTGAGATTATTTCAGTTTTAGCTTATTCATCAAGTTATGGCTTTTCTCAGGACTCTGCAACCCTTTATTCCTTTTTATTTGTCTGATCTCACAGTTGACCCAGCTTGCAGCAGGAGGTTAGACTAGAGATCTCTTGAAGTCCTCTCAAGCCTGAATCTTTCTTTAATCCTATGACTCCAAAAGGAATGGCATCTTTATCACCTGTTGATCACCCACCTCTCCTACAAATTCTGAAAACTCTGTAAGTGTTCAGTCTGCTCAAGTGAAAGGTTAATCATTTCAATTTAAAAGATAACAAAACCTCCTCTCTACCAGTGACATGCCTCTGCTTTGGGGTCTACAAAACCAAACACAAATTTGAAACTCTATTTCCTTTTTAAAATCAGCATCACTACGTAAGTCTTAGAACACCATGATAAAAGAAATAATCAAATTTCTTTATCTACTTGTGGTAATTGCCATAAGTTGGTCTCATGCTGAAAAGCTTGATATCTATCACTATTCGGCTTGTATCACATCTGTCATAGTTTGGCCCTGATCTACAATATTCAGAACAAGTAACACATTCCAGCTGATAGCGCCAGCTAACAATGCCATATGTAACTAATTTCATATAATTTAAATACCCATCACACCAGCACTGGATGTGCCACCTGCAGAGAGGTTTAGAATCATAATCTTTCCTGCCATGTGCAGAGCAATTAGTTATTCCATCGTTTTCAAGCTGAAGCTCAAACTGCAACCTGTTATGGTTCTTCCACGAGGCACCTCTTTGAAAAAGCCTCAGTACCACACCAGAAAAAAGTTTCACAGTCTACTGAAAGACTGATCACTCCCACACTGAGCCTTTCCCTGGAGTCTTGCTGCACAAATTAGGATTGCCGTAGTACTGCTGCCTTTTAGCCTCCGCTGGCAGAGCAGAGACAGGATTTCCCCTTCAGCTGGGATGAAATAGCTCTTTTTTCAAGTTAGAAATAGGATTTCAGTTAAGGAAAGCTCATAAAGATTTTTGTGGCATGACTACGCTTACCTCCTGGACAATGCCTCATGGCCATTTTACACCGTCTGGATTCTGCAATGGTTGGGCACGGTATTGTGTCTTTCACTGGCTTCTTCACAATTTGTCTTGTTCTCGTTTCCAGGCCCCACTTAAATCCACATGTTTTGTTATTTCTGCTGCAAGTTCCCCACTCACTCCACTGACCCACTTCACAGCCTTCTGATAAAGCAAAAGAAAACATGAGTGAACAATTCTTCTGGGTTTTTTTTTTTTGTTTTCTTTTTTTTTTCTTTGTTTTCTTTTTTTTTTAATTTAGAACACACTATTAGAAAGCAGCACTTGAAAGTTTTACTGTTAACAGGCAAAAACTTAGAAACAAAATGAAAATCTCTTACAGAACCTGAAAGAATCTTTTTAGCCAGCATCAACCTGAGCATAAAACCATCAGACTATCAATCTGAATGTATAGACATCATGTCAGTCCCAAATGTTCAAAAACCCTCCTTAAATCATGAAATTGATTTAAATTTTTCTCTTTTTAATAAATAAATCCTATTTGGTTGTCACCTGGATTTGCAAAGCTCAAGAGTTCACATTTCCAGGTCCTCTCCATCATGAAATGCAAGGAATACTCTTGAAAGAAAGAGTCTGTTCTGACACAATCCCTAGGCTTCAAGATAAAACACCAAATTGTGAGACTTGAGAAATATTGTGAGAACTGCCAATGCTGGCTCAGAGTTACAAAGTAGATTTCTACTAAAAACACTTATTTGGTGGTTTATATTTGTTACTTGCTAATGGAAAAGGGGGGAGCTGCAGAGAAAATACAATTGAATTTGAAGCCCAGATGCTACAGGAATTCAATCTGCCCTGCCCCTAGTTTCTGGCCTTGGTAAAAGGCAAAAGGAGAAGGTAGTTTTATGAGGGCAAGAGTCCAACGAGTACATCATTGACTTAAAGTTCTAATGCAAAAACTGGCCTTCCTGAAATCTTACAAATTCTGAGTTATAAATCCTCATACAAGGTGATTTACAGTTAAGAGGACAGAACTTTCTGATGCATAACAGAGTGACATTCCCGATAACGCAGTATTTCAAAGTTTGAAAAAAACTATTATTATTATTGTTGTTGTTATTTATTGTTATTATTAGGGGTAAAGAGTTCCAAACACAATCCATTAGTGAATATTTCTTGATAGAAAATACTAAGCACCAGCTTAAAAATAGTGTCATAAGTATTTGAATCTGTCCACCTGGCAAAAGAGCTGTTTCAGCAGCATTGTTGTGCTAGAAGACTCACCCACACATTCCATAAGCTCTTCCAAGGCTGCAAATCCTGGGGGGCATCCTCGGAAGCAGCGGCCTCTGTGCGAGTAGAAGCCAGTTTTGCATTTGGTACAAAAGTCTCTGCTAAAGCAGGAGTCACAGTTTTCTATTCTGCATCCTGAATCAAAAGGATCATAAGGAACAATGAGACAGCTAAGTTAGGGTAAGACTGAAAATGAAAGGACTTGTAAAGCAATAAAATAGCAAAACCAGAAGTGCTATAATGAGGAATACTGTCATCCTGAAATCTATCTGCTCTATAAGAAAAATTACAGTTAACTGTAATTATTTACCACATTTTCCCATACATCCTTTTAATCCTTTTTTTTTAATCAAATCTGTAGATAAAACCTCTAGTTAAGTGATATTTGAGTTAATTACATCTTTTTGGAGGAAAAACATTCAATGTAAATTATTTTTGTGTTTAAGTAATTTTGAGTAAACTAAGATGCAACAAATTATTTTGGGAAGTATGCATGTATTATATGTACTGTCTTCAGTTTACTATTTGTCATTGCAAGCAGGATACATTTTTTTTCCATGAGTTGACCCTATAAATAGCTGAATGAAGGCTTTGATGTATTATGTCTGATGTCCTTATCTACACGTACGCATGTGCTACCATGCAAAAAGCCTCAATTTTTCTGGATATAACTCCTCTCTATTATTAAGGCAGTTAATCCATAAAAAAATAACCATTATTAAATGACTAAAAGACAAAGCTATAATCAATAATTAAAAAAAATACTATTGTCTTTTGAAATACTGCATTTCTCTGAAAATTTAAGAGAAATATCATCCACAATAGATTACAGACTCGGAAGCAGACTATTCAGAAACATCTTATTCCATATTAAAACATGGCAACTTGAAAGTGAATTAGATCTCAACAATCATATGCACACCTGAAAAACAGACATACTTACATGGAGGCTTATGAAAGTCAGTCATACATACCTACAAAAAAATGCCAGGGAAAAATGTTCCAAAGATTAAAAAGTAAAAGCCATTATATTTGGAACAGTAACGAACACTTTAAAATTAATTTAAATAATCTAATCCTTCAGCTAACATACATAATTTATATAAACTACATTAACTGTATCCTGTCTTCAGCTATCTGAAGTCACAGCAGGAAGCATTTGTTATTCATGTCATGCAACAATATACTAATCTTTTCGGTCACTTATTCATTTATTCTTCATTATTTTCTAAAGAAAAAAAAATCACAAACCATAAGGACTTCTGAAATAGCTATTGGTAAATATCCCCTAACAACACTTCAAATTTAGCCAATCTTCATAAAACAGATTGTAATATTTATTCTTGAGCTTCAGCAGGCCAAAGTAGGGCAAACCATAACACTTCAACTAGGTGGTGATGGGAAATTATTCTTTGTTAGCAATTAGGGAAATATGAGGCTTTTTAGATCAGATTTCTTGTGGCATTGGACAATAAATTAGGCAGATCACATGAAAAATATTTCAAATGCTGGTACACCTTTCTTTGGTTAGAAGGAATGCGAACATCAGTTTGAAGTCTTCCACTGCCAAAGGGAAGCTCTGCAGGCTCTGTTTAGACACAACCACACATAATCTGCATGCTACCAACTCTATCTCTCCAGCATCTCTCAAAGGGGCTTTTAGAACTTGTGTTCATACAAGCAGCACAAGTTGGGCTTCTTATCCACAGTTTAGTTTATAGGGAACTCCCAAGAATGATAATTTCTTTTTCATGAGGTTTGAACCAATCTCCAAAGAACAGGAGATCAATGCTTATACAATGACCCTGCAAAATCACTTCCCCAGATTAATGTGTCTGCAAGGCAAAATTATAAGGTGAGCTGCTCTGGAGATGTACTGCAATAGTTAATTGCAAATCTCCTTTGTTACACTCAAGATGTACTGCAAGTATTTTATTAATTGCAATGCTTGAATCAAACATTCAGTGTGTTTAAATATTCAGAAAAAAACATTTGCCTCTTGCCTACCCACACAAGACAGTTTGAAAAGACGTCAAGGTTTTTCCAAATCATTTAGTCCAATGATGAGGTGCAGAACAGAACATTAAAAGAAAAATTAGCATAATGTGACCCTCCCTCACATCCAAGTGACGTAAGTATATTTTTGAAGTAACATTTTAACTATTGCTTTCAAAACATGTTGAGGAGTAACATGTTTAAAGTTTACTCCATTTGAACTTTTTTGGATGGAAGAGGGATTAAATGAATAACCTTCAGTACAAGTTGCCTTTTAATATCATATAAACACGCTTAGCAGGCGAAAGCCTGCCTCACCTTACGCTGTGGATATCCTCCATAAAACTATTGCTATTTAACAGTACATATGTGAATATCCCATATTTAAACATTAAACAAATGAATCAATCTTCTTTCAGTTTCTTAATCATATTTCAAAATTCCCAACCTATTTATATCTTTTGCTTTGCCTTCTATGCCAGTTTTCTTTTGTATCACAGTAGAGTCCTTGTCATGATAATTATATTTTGGAAGCATTAGTAGGGGCTCCTGGGTTAAGGTTGGGTGGAGTTTTCCACCAAGGCAGTTTATTTTCAGTTTTTTGATACAGTTTTTTATTTTCAGATAAATTAGTTGGGGGAAAACACTGACAAAGTATTAGGAATACTTTAAGAATTCTGAAATTAAAACATTAATTCACCAGAATGATACTCAGTACAATGCTTGGGGTTACTGGGTGCTAATCATAATGATAATTTAACTCAGTAATAAACCACACTGTAGCTGAAGATCAACTGGGATTGACAACTACTCCTTTTTGACATCCTCCATATACTCTGTTTCAAATCATGAAGGGTGCTGGTGAAGCTCTAAGTCTTGCAGGGATTTTTTTAATAAAATTTAAATAAACTAAAGAATTAAAGAAGAGCAGTACTCCAAAAGTTAGAAAAGCTAACTTTCTAGCAGTCTATTTTCAATCACAAGCTGTCACAGGAGTGGCTATAAATTCACAGCTCCATGACTTCACCTTCCAGGGGAAAGGGTGGAAGAAAAGTCACTACTTTGTCTGGTCAAGCTAAGCTGGGCTGAAATTAGACAGAAGTGCTTTGCTCAAGTATCTTCAGCGTTCAGACAAAACAAAGCGAAACAAAAACTTATCCCTTCGACAGAGCTCCGAAATGTTGATTTATGGGACAAGATATATAACTTCTCCAATGGAAACTCTATTGACACTGTGCAATCTCTTAATTTAGGCTGACAGGAGAGTAAGAACTTGAATGACTGACATTTGAGTAGAGCACAAGGTTAGATTATAGTACGTAAAAGTGCCTCCATACTTGCGAGCAGTTACAGAATATGCTCAAGAAAGAAACATAACTCCATGAGCTAATAATGTGCCACTCCTCAGTCAATGGCCAGGAAACCTACCAAGCTGAAGGACCAAATTCTTTGGTTCTACAGAGGAGCAAAAGAAAAAGGATCATAATATCTCCCTTTAAAAAGGTCATTGTCAGAAAAGAATCCGAAGACAGACATGTAAAACATCTTTGACTTTGCTTACTGAAACAGAGTGGCAAAAGAGAAGTTATGTACAGGACTTAGGAGCCAGAGTTCCCTTTTCCTTAATTTTCAGTGAGCTCTAGCACCCCATGGCACTTCAGAAATAATTTTCTTCTGAAGTGTGTTTGCACATACACCAGATTTTTAAAAAAAGTAATAGCTACGAGCCATGTTTCAGTCAAGGTTATGGTGAACAATTTGATCTATAAGAAGTGCATTTAGCTAGCCAGCAATAAAAAATTTGTATTTAGGCTTTATAATCTCATTTATATTGACCCAAATGTTCCTCTGACATTTACCTGAATATCATAAAAACCCAAATCTGATTGACGTGGATGAAACTTACAATATTTATAGAAAACTACATAAATAGTGCATTAAAGAACTCTGGAAGGAGAAAGCCTGGATTCATGCCCAAATTAAGAGAAACATTTTAAGCAGATGAACCACAGTGATATTAAAAGATTTTCGTGACCAGCTTTGGCTTCCTGACAGTCATGATAAGCCACTCCTACTCATTCTTCTTTTAAAATAAGCATTAAAGAATTGACAGACTTACATTTTAGAGAAGGAATCAAAAGCCCAGGATTTCAAAATACAAATTCAGATGTTGAATTAAATTTAAACTCAGATGCATATGCCTGTTACTGTAAAAATGAGTATGTGCTCCTGTAAACATCTTCTTTCTGTACTATAATTACAGAGAGCATAATGTTACCAAAACAAATACTATCCTTCCATAGTAAATTTATCACCAGGTTATAAGGTGATGCAGAATAAGCTGAACTGTAGGGAAATATAATGCCTTTGAAGTTCAAAATAAAGCATAAAATGCTCCATATTGAGATGCATGTGCTTCATATTTTAACATACCTTAACAAGAAGAAGGTTTACTATATTAGTTTCTCATACTAAGTGCAATATGATGAATTTTAAGGTCAAAAGATGTCTATCTCAACTGTAAAAAGTAGGTACTCATTTGTAAAGTATTTTTACTGATATGCATAATCTTGGAAATTTTACATGAGCCTTATTTTGCCTTTGTGAAATGTCCATATTCTGTAGCATTTCCATTGTCACATTGACCTTTTCTAAACATAATCAATGTGATTTACTACCCATCCATAACTCCCTTCACAACAAAGATATTTTGTAGTACACGTAGTACTGAAAAGACAGCTGGTCAATTCCTAGTAATGTTAATAACAATAACGATTCACAGCAAGTTCTGCTCCGCATGAAACGCAGGCACCAGTGAAGAGCAGTTGAGTATGGGAAAGGGAAGTGAGAACACATGAGGGGATCTGCATGAGTGGAAAGCAGCAACCACCAGCACAAGAAAGAGAACTGTACTAAACTGTACTGAACACCTTTGAGACAGAGAGATAATGATCACATTTTGCAAAGGGAAGCTGCAGACTGAAGCTGGGGAAGGAAACATGGCATTCCTAAATTGAAGGGCTTGGTAGTCTTTGCACTGAAATTGGGTCCTTGCTTGAGGCATCCCCTTGTGTTTAAGAAGTCACAGTAATAGATGATGATTCACTACAGTTAGCGTTTTCCTTTTGAAGGTCAAACTCGGTCTTTCTATGAGAGAGAAGCCTCTGGGCCCGTAACTTGTGAGGTTGGTTATCCTGGGGAGTGACAACTGTAGCTTGGTCCAAAGCACCTAATACTTTGGTCTTTCACACTGAGCTCTGACTCACAGTGCCCTACTATTCTTGCCTCAGATCCCTCTGCCTCTCCTACCCCAGAACCTCCTAACTTCACCTATCCTCAGACTGTCCCCATGCCCATCACACTCACTCTTTCCAACTCCTGCTCCCATCCCTCTGCTGCTCAGTAAAACAACATTGGTGCTACAGACTTAACTTCATGCCACCAACCTGACGTGTCCATTGGCACTCCACGCCAATCTGTCATCGACCAGCACCACCTTCTGTGCTAATCCTCTCCAGAATTTCCTGAGCCAGGAGAGACTTCAAAAACCCAGACTACACATTTTATAACTCACCTAGAGGACACAAGGGCACAAGGGACAAAGACTGTGCTAGTGTTAACAGTAGCAGCAGACAAAGGCAAGATGCTGAAGAAAGCTATGATGTGAGCAGCTCTTATAGTGGATGGAGTATCAGTTGAACAACCAATGGAAAGAGAAGAGAGACCAAAACTTTCAGGAAAGTCACTGAGGAGACAGCAAGGAAAGGAGGAAAATCATAAGCAAAAGAGCTTTAGCCTACAAGAGAGTATCTATTAATAGCTAGCTATTTAACCTCCTAAGCAGATGTGGCTTAGGTAATTGCAGGTTTATTATTATTATACAAATAAAGATTTTTAAGCTACAACTTTGGCAGGGGCTGAGCATGAGTGCTAGAGAATGAAGAAGTCACTTGACCATAACAGGTCCTGAAGTTTACCACAGGTCTACCATTTCATGGAGAGCAATGCTTGGAATACAACATCCTAATTATAAAATACTATAGTGAGGATTTTTTTTTTTTAAATAAATTCATTTAATAAACAAAGATACATTTCCAGTATGTTCTATTCTGGATTCATTATTAGTCGGAATCTTTTAAATAAATGCCAAACCACAGCGTTTTCAATTAGTACTTTACAAATATACAATTGCCCTATTAAATCTAAACTGACTACAGATTTAATAAATCTTAATTCAAAGCACTATGATGATTTTTGTTGCCAGACAGATGGAACAAAACTCTTCCATCAAAATACAAAGTAAGGCCAAAAATCAAAAAATTCCAAATTAAAAAAAAAATCCAAATCCATTTGAAGGAGGAGAAGAGCATGGAAGAGATAAGGAAAAAATTAAATGCCTATAAAATAATGATAGGTAGACCTCAATTTCTGGCCATCCAACTTCATTTTCAAAATCCCAAATGCTATATTAAGCTTGTTTTTAAAAGATAAAGCCATATATTTGAAGGAAAAAAACCCCACAAAAGTAATGAAAACTATTTCTAAAAAGTCAGAAAAACTATTTTATTTAAAGCAAATAGTGCTGCCCCTGTGGTAAGTGAACCCTCTGACAGACAGTTACAATTGCACTGGCTACAACAGTCTCAGAAGGTCACATGCTCTTCTATACTACATAATAAATAGTCAAGCTATGATATATTAATGATGTATTGCTATTTTGTAACAAAGTTAAAAAAAAAATTACCTTTCTTAATACAGTGAATTAACTACACATTTAATAAATGCTTAATTTGTTTAAAAGCTGCTCTTTATCTTGTTTTTACTTAAGGTGCATGGAAGAGGAAATTACAGTTTTAGCAATGTCAGGCCCTCCTGTGAGAAAGAAGGTGAACCTAAACAAATGGAGTAAGCAACCAAAGATGAAGGGAGCTATAATTTCTAAACTCTGAGTGCTTCCTCCCCCTGAAATTGTAGAGGTTACTATGGATACAGACTAAGTTAAAAGGTTCAAGATAGGCTTGATCCATTAATCAGACCAATGTTAAACCAACCACCCAGGTGACAGATTTCATCTTACTCTTTAATTCAGTTTTGTTTTTTTCTCAAGAGATTATTCCTTAATGGAGAAATTCAGTTCAAAGTCATTAACTATTAAAATTTCTTGGAAAATTAACAAAGTGTAGCTCTTCTCATTCTTCTACGGAAGAGACTCAACACTTTCCAATTTTGTGTCCAAATGTACTGCATTCTCATACCACAGTGTTCAGGTGGAAAATCACCTCCAGCAGGAAACTCTACATCAATTTCAAGAGACAAGCAGTCTCAAAATTATATGATTCACTGTTACTAGAAAACCAGTCTAGAATCACTTAGCAAATTCAAGACACACATACTGCTTACATGTAGAAAAGAAAATTAGTCTTGAAATTCAAAATTTCCATCATTTTAGAGCTGCTGCACTTGGCTGTGGTATTTATTGTGTTACATTTGGCACTAACTATGTTTGGCTTTTAAAATCATGTCAACATTTTCCATAAAAACATTTTCTATAGCTTCTCTAACAAAAATGGGCAAGTGTTTGTGTAATAAAATGTTGAACAGATTTTGTGCCTATAAAGATATTAATAGGGCAGAAATCATTTCAACTTATGTAATTCAAGCTCTGTAACTCCCAGAAGGATTTTAATATAGCCAGAATTTTTATTATTTTTAGCTGAGATAATACTATCTGAGCAATGGACTCTGTAACTAAGCGTACCTAAAAGTATCTAACATCAAGTAGGAAGAAACCTATTCTATTTTTTAAGAATGTTTATTTTAACTCAACTTCAATTCACAAAATGTCTGGGTGTCCACAATACAATGTATGTGCCCTGCAAGATCACTAAACGAAGAACAAAAATGAAGATGTGATTTATAAATACACTAGTTGGCAGTTACACTAAAATAAAAATATACAATGAAAAAATCATTGGAGGGGAACCAGGACTGGTCAGTAAATGCATCATTATTCTCACAGGGGGAGACTGTCAAAGGCATGAGGGTGAGTTAAATACCCAGTGCTCAACACATGCCGATATGGGTTGGACACAACTCGCATTTATGCTTTTCAAAACCAATCCTGTAATTCAGGGAAAAAGGCCACTTTCTGTAAGTGGTAAAAATGATACAAAGTTATAGTGGATTCACCATCCACCTTCCACAAATAACTTTTTTTTCTTTTTAAGAAAGTAAAGAAAGACTGCCAGTGCAGACTACTTTTCCTATCTCACAAGCGCAGTACAGGCTAATATAGATATATTCATCTATTTCCCAAAACTGTAACTATATTCAAAAACATTTTTACATGGGCAAGTTTTTACAGCCCAGTTTTGAAAGGTTTAAAGTGGATGAGTTGCTGAATTCACAAACGTGTTATGAAAATTAAGGCCAAGATCCTAAAGTACTTTATAGAAGGCATACGTAAACCATATACTGGTCTCATTTAATTTTTCATCAAAACCTAGCCACCTGGTACAGATTAGGCAGCACTCAGCAATATTACACAGCAGTTGGGAACACAACGTGAAGAATACCATATCCACAGAGCCTGCGGGGGGAATGGGGAGAAAGAGGTGGGACATCATTACACAGGCTGGGACGGGTCCAAGCACGGCCGTGAGTGCTCCCCCTCCAGCCCGGACTGCCACAGAGTGACCTCACGTGGGTCTCAAGATTATGTGTGATGTGAAAGCCAGCACCCGCTTTCTCACAACGCGGTGCGTCCCAGTGACATGCCGCAGTACTGGGCATTTAGCATTTAACAGACACTTGATTATTCCAGGAAGAAAAGAAAAGCTATTTCTCACTTCACGTTCTTAGGTTCGGCGACATAATTCTGGTTAGGCTATGACACACACACAAAAAAACCCCCCATAAATACGAATTCGAGGTAATAGCAATGATTAATAATCCATATGGGTAATACTCCACCTATGAGCATATGGAAAAATCAATATCAGCACAACTGCCAGACAGCGGTGAAATAACGTGGAGATACCAGAGCACTCATTGTTTTTAACAGTTGTGCTTCTAGGCACAAACATGCAAACAGGGAATCTTGTTGCACATTAGCAGGTTGTAAATTTCCAAATAAAATGCAGTACTAAAAGTGAAAGGTTGTTTGTTTGTTTTTAATAGTACATCTGTTTTATTAAAATAACAACACTTACATATTAAAGCATGTCTGGTGTGAGGTGTCTGGTCACCTGCAATTTGTGTGGGAACACAAAGCATGACAAGAAGCCCACCCATATATCAGAGCATATACTGACTAGTACCTACATGAGGTACTAGTTAAATTAATGCTTAATCCTTTTTATTTTCATATAATGGGAATTTGTTTGTTAAAACTAGGAATATCTGCCTAAATCACCATTCTTTCCTAAATTTTCCTTCTAACTAAAGCAATAATAACAATAAAACTAACAATAAAAACTAGGTGAACGCATCAACTATTTAATCTGAAAGTTACATATCTTGGAATGAGCTGGAATGTTCTTTAGCAAAGAAGTTTTATGATGATCTTGAGACATCTGTGAAAATATCATCATGTTCCACAACATATCATCTTAAAAACTGAGCGTGAATTATGGCCTTCCTATAAAAGTGAATGTAAGTGTTCAAAAAAAAAACCAAAAAACAAAACTCACTTGAACATCTGTTCATATCTGGCGTTCGGAGTCCGTAGTACCCTGACGGGCAGGAATGCAAGCATTCACCATATTGTCTCATTCCTTCTCTTCGTAGGAAGAAGAATAACTTGTGTTGGCATCTGATGCACCCATTATCCTTTGAACAAGATAAACAGCCTTTGCAAATTGGATTTGGTCCATAGCTAGCTGCAAAATAAGAAGATAAATTACACTTGAAGTTCATTTGGAAATTATTTTGGGTGGAGGTCCTCTTCCCTCTAAAGTGTTACTTATCTACTGCATGATTACAAGTATTACATCAATATTACATGATTTGAAAGGAAGGTTCTGAAAGTGCACTCATTCTCATACATGTGCACTGGCAAGTGAATAAAAAGAAATGCAATCTTTATATTTTTAATTGTATGTAGGGCAATTTAATGAATTTATACACTTTTTAAATAAAGGTACAGGCAAGCAGAGACCAAGCTATATAAAGTTCACCAGTACAGCATAAGTAAAACCAAACTAGAATTCAGCACCTGGAAGCTGAGCACATAAGCACACAACAGCAGCAAAATATAAGAACATCATCACTCTGATATATGCACCTGGAATTATATGTCCATGGAAATCCAGCAACCACACTAATGTAACTTCTGGCTTGTGAAGAGAGCAATATGAAGAGTAATAAACTTTCTACAGTACAGGTACAGCACTAGCAAAGCATGCTGTCCCATAGCTCTTAGGGTTCTAGAACAGCTGTCTTGCAGTTTCTTCTTGGTCTTTCTAATGAGAATGTCAGGATGATTATTTCCAAAAAAGAGTATCAGTTTTAACTTCTAAGAGCCTTTTTCTACAAGTTTCTACCCAAAGTGGGCTGAAAACCATATGCACAGACATTACCGAAGGAAGGTGTTTAGTGCAGATTACCATTTTAGGTCACCAGCTGCTGTGCCTTCAACTAATTCTGTTCTCTTTCTTCTTTTTTTTTTTTTTTTTTTAAATTAGTTGACTGATACTGCAACACAAACCTTAGCTGCATCACTCTTTCCCTTATGACCTTTTACTAGCCTGCCTTTCTGCAGAGTCGCGGAACACTCCCCTGTCCCCATGGCCTGTCAACTCCTTCTCAGGCACTGAGTCCGCACAGCAGGTTAGCAGAGGGAGGATGGCTCAAGACATTCCTGAAACCAGCATAACTTAACAGGTCTGTTTTAAATATTAAATTGGCTACAGGACTTCACAGAAACTTGCCAGTTCAAACCTGGTTTACTGGAAACAAAAGAAAAATATTATGCAACACAAGGAAACTGCCTTTGGGGTCTCAAGGACTTTTTAATAGAGGCTACTCTGAGGGCAGCTGGCCAAAAGGGCAAGGACTATGTTTAATTGTTATATTTTAAAATATTTAAAAGTATTCACACCCTAACATAGTACTCCGGTACTTTTATCTTGTATGGATGGATAATTGAGGTTGTTCAATGGATGACTTCACCAGCAGAGCTGGGAAAAGAAAAAAGGAAAAGCCCACCACCCTCTGGAACCAGTAGCTGATAAACTTTACTCTCACCTTCACACATCTGCACACCACATTCCCACTCCCTCTCTGCTCCCGTCCCCCACACATGCCTCTCCAAGTTCAGCACGACAGCATTCAACTCCGATCTTGTACAAAGTAATCCCAGTGGCTGGCAGGCAGGATGAGAAGCAAGCAATGCAGCGTGAAACACCTCAGCCAGTGGGACACTTTCTGGGTGTTGGAGTCCTCTGGCACCAGGCTCACCTGATGAGATCCTCTTGATGGGAATAGCATCCTTACCCTCTATGGTATATGTACGATTCTTTGGCTCTCTGTTAACCCCTTTGTAATGACACACCCTACCAGACAACTGCCTTACACTCCTAAACCAGTTCCCATCTCCTGTTGCCCACAAGACCTCAGATATAACTTTTCCTACAGTTCATCTTGCAACTATTCTCATCCACAATCCACATCTTCAAAGACATACAAGAAGAGAAACAAACAGATGATGAGCTAGGCCTGGATGCATCCCTCATCTCACTGTCGGCAGGAATTGCCTATCTGTAACCACATCAAATAATACGTGACCATGTACTCCAAAGCAATTGTTGCTTAACACATGGTGGGCAATCCTGTAGACTTCTGAATCCCCTTTTAGTCTCCTTGCATCTCACTCTCAGTAAATCTGTACCTCCAGCTTGTTCAAGGTTCCTCAGAGAAGCCTGTACTTTAACAAAAGAATTAAAAAGAACAAAGGAAAAGTAAAGATGCGAGATGCCTTAATTTTTTCACGACTCAAAGTGTTTTTTGGAGTTTGAATCAGCTGAAGCCAGGATCTCATATACAGCATGTTGTTTCTTCCCCAAATCAAGGATTTATTTTTTCTCTATATCCCTCTTGAGCAGCTACACAATATTGACATCAAATAACCCAGCTCCCCAGTTCATTCCAGGCTTCAGCCTTGACTGTCCACCCTGTGTAGCTGTCACTCCAGCCCTATGCTCTTCTCTGGAGTGAACTAACTCCTTCCAAATCATAACCCATATATGCCCCTGGGGAGAGTCTGCTCCAAGGAATCTTCCAAGTAGGTAACATGAACAAGACTGCACCACTCTGCCACATAGTCCTCGTACCCTTTTCTAGCACTCTGGAGCAGGACTCACCCCTTACACCTGGGTACCCTTTTCATTAGGGTTACCCCTTACACTCACACCATGCAACATGTAACAGTTGTCATAAAAACCCACAATCCAAGCATGCTGTATGATCCTTGCATTATTTCAGAAACTTTGAACAGGGAGAAGAATATATATGATTATGACTTAGGGCCAGGCCAATTGCTGAACAGCATGGGTATAGCTAAAAGCTACTATTCTCAATGGTCTGGTTTGGGGAGCAGGGATTACGCTCCTGAGCAGATACATTTGTAGTGTTCATGTAGGTCTCATGTCCACCTTCCCTCATTGATCCCCATTAAAATTCAGACTTCTTGGCTACAAAATGTATCTCAGTTTGACTCTACTCTCCAACTTTCCTCCCCAAATACCTCTTCTTTCTATTTCTGGTAAGATGTCTTTGTTGATAACCCTTTGTTCTGCAGACAAATTTAATTATGCTGACTTCCCTGGGCTTCAGCCATAGCTCTGTCCTAACATACTCTCACATGAAAAGGAGCTAGCAGCATAAAATGATCCTCCATTACCCTGTGCTATCCTTTGTTTAGGAGATGGACAGCACATCTTTCACAGCTTAAGGTCAACACAAGATATATGAAAGAGTTCAATAATATAGTAATTTTGTAAGTTTTATACATTTATCTCAAAATTTTAACTTGTGTGTAGGTTCCCTGAACCATGACATCTAGACTCTCCTTCTTTATCTCCCGAGCAGCCCTAACAAATGATTTATAATTTCTATGCTTGTATTTTTTCCCCTCCTATAGGAATGCTGTGAGATTCAGTTCATCAAAACTTGTAATCTGCTCCGAAATGCTCAGATGTGAGGTATTATAGATGTGACACATGTACTGTTACTTAAACGAATGATTATTAAACTCACACTGAATTTGGATAACAGAGTTCAAGATGGTCACATAGTTAATGGTCACATAGTCATGACTTCCCCCTGTTGCTCTCCCAGTTACTAAGTTATAATAAAAACCTAAAAATACATCAGATATTTTTCTTTTCTTTCTTTACCACATTAGGAAAAAAAAAATCACTGAAGAATTATGCAATGGTAAGGGGAGAGAATATGATTTGTATTCTGTAATACAGAGAGTAAACTTCATGAAAGAATCTGAAAACTTCCCAGTGTGTTGCTTAGGCAGCAGACTAAAAAATTTCCAGGTATTTTGCATACAGTAAGTTATTGTGAAGTGCATATCACAGAATCAGCGTCCTTCCACTTTGTTGTTGCTTATATTTTTTTCCAAGCTTCATGGGAAGCATACTGACTTCTGCAACCTTTCTGTCAGTTCAACTTGTCCCAAAGCAGGGAAAATCATTATATGCTCTACTACTAAATTACTTGGACACAGAACATATACTTTAACAAATCATAAAATCATAGAACAGTTTGGGTTGCCCCCACCTCTGGGCAACCTGTGCCAGTGTGTCACCACCCTCAGCGTAAAAAA
>NW_008795524.1:74912-78850 GCF_000699145.1 Aptenodytes forsteri
CTTTCAAACCCCTTCCCTTTGACTGGCAGGATTGATGGAAAAACTACCTGCACTCCCGAGTCCCTTACCACTGCTCCCAGGGCTCTGTAGTCCTTCTTGATAGTCCTCGGACTGCTCCTGGCTGTGTCACTGGTGCCCACGTGAAACAGCAGTGGCTGTTGTACGAGGCAGTGGACGTTACGAGGCTTGGTAGCCTCTCGGTGACATCCCTGATGCGAGCCCCTGGCAAGCAGCACACCTCTCTAGAGAGTGCGTCCGGTCGGCAAATGGGTGCCTCCGTACCTCCCCGAAGAGGGTCGCCTACTGGTTAAATACTGTAGCACTGTTTTTGGTGTCACATAGGCATGCCATCTTGAAGATACCATCTTAACTTTCTCTCTTTGCCCCTATGTACACAGGCTATAATTAAATCCTACAAAATCCCCCCTGGCCCAGTCTTCCCTTTCCATCTTGGTTTCTTAACACAGCAAATACAACGTATTCTTATCACATACAGCTTTTTCAATTCTCATATAATTGCTCTTTGAAGGAGGAAGTGAACGCCTCTGTGTTCAGCAGATACATCTATACACTTCCTTTTGAATTTCTTCATAACCTCTTCTTTTTCATTCTGTATTAGACTGCAAGAAAAAATAACAAGCTTACAAAACATGGTCAATCACATTCCAAGTTACCAGCTGCGTGATACGCAATGTAAAACATCACGCTACTCTCAGTTCTCACATCTCTATTTCAACCCTGCCTGGAACACCCTCCTCAACTCTGTGTGCCAGGCAGGCAGGTTTCCTGCAGCCAAATCCCTCATGGAAACTTGCTCCTTCCACAAGGCCCACAAATGTTAACCAGTGTCAGAGCGCTGCTGTCATCACATCATAAAACCGAAAATGCACACATGCTCTAAGTTAGCACCATCCTCTGGGTCTCAAAGCACATGATTGCCCTGGCTGTCTGTTCAGATCGTAAGGTCCTTGCAGCAGGAGCAATGTTTTGTACAGACACATAAGTACGTACCCGGGTGTGAACACCGCACATAAACACAAACACACACCTTTATACAGAAGACACATTTTCTATTACTTCTGCTCGCTGCTTCTACAACTGTACTCTAGAGCATCTCTATATTTAAAGAAAAAATACAGACTTGATTCCCTATGTTGCGTTTTTTATTTTAAATCTGGGATTAAATTTGCCAAGTTTGAAAAGGTTACTTGAGAACACAGACTAGTACCCAAACACTGAATGAAACACTTCTGAACTCTTAAGGGTGTTTAAAGTTTCATGGTTTGGATCCATATCAAGTAAAATCAAATGTCAGCTAATTACTTTAACTCTTGTCTGGATCAAATGTATTTAAGCCATATTGCTGAAGCGGTTTTAAGTGAATTGTTATGACTATTTGAAATCACAAGAGAATCAACAGTACAAAATGAGTCTAGCCTGTTCCCCACAAGAATACAAGTTGTTTTGTAAGCAAGAAAACTAAGAGCATTTGATTTCCTATGATCTTACTGTCTTGCAGCTCATACCACAACAACTACTACTAATTTTTGTCTTTCTTGGTATACCCACTTGCTAGGTGTCACAAACCTCTTTTGAACCTGGTGCTTCAGCTCATCACAAGAACCTGGTATTTTTACACTTCTGTAAAAACCAGACTGAAATAGACAAATGAATGCAATGCCAATTGGAGAAAGAGGAGGGCCTGGCAGAGAAACAAGCAGTAGAAAAAAGTCATTACATTAGAGAGCCAGGCTAACATGCCCATTATGTTCCTAATATCACTCACTGTCTGGTCATTGTGTCACTATTTGGCAGTCTTTGGTCTTTTCAACTCTCTCAAGTCAGAAACTGGGCTTACCGGTACAACGGCCAGCTTCATGGCACTCTTGCTCTAACTAGGAATGCAGCCACATAAATGCTGGTAATTGGATTTTAGTTCAGATCTAGCAGGAATGTCTCCTAGACACTTATCACTGCGAACATGAGGTGTGCAGATGGGACTCAGAGGAGGCAAGCAACTAAAAGACCACTACAAGCAGACCACTTATTGCAGAAAGAGTAGATTTCATAATCCTGAATTCAATTAATGCTATAAAGATATCTCATACATATCTCAATAAAACCAACTAAAATACACTCATGCTTGGCATATGTCTACGAGGCACCGAAGAATGGAACAAAGAATACAGCCCTACAGGTAGGTACACTGATATTGTATAGTATACCAATGGACTAACACTGTAAGACTGCAAGGTCATTATAGTTAAAAACCATGTGATGGGCAATGAACAGAAGCTGGCCAAGAAAAATACCTATTTTTCATTAGAGCTGTGTAAGTTTTGGACAGAAAACTTCAATAACAAAAAAAAAAGGGGGGGGGGATTGACTTAGCTTGACTTTTCTTGAATTAAGAGAATTAAGAGATTCAAGGTCAAAGGGGCAAAGGGGGTGACTAGCTTGACTTTAGTCATTGTCTTGAATTAAGAGAATTAAGAGATTCAAGGTCAAAGGGGATTTTTGTGACCAATTAGCCCAATGCCCTGTACAAAGAAGCCACAGAACTTGTGCTTTACTAAAACATATCATTTAAGAAACCATTCAATCTTGATTTTTAAATTATCAGTGGTAAGGAAACCACCACAACCTTTGTTAAGATATCATAGGGGCTAATCACTCTCACTGTTGAAAATCTGCAGTGGAATTTTGAACTTCAAATAGCAACCACTGAACCTTTTTATAACTTTGCCTGCCAGATTGTTAACAGTTTTTCAATGTTTTTTTCCCAATGCAGAAACTCTGATCAGGTCAAGTCTTAGCCTTCTCGTGGGTAAGACAAACAGAGCAAGATTCCAGAATGTCTCACCGCAAGGCAAAGTATCCAGTCCTTTGATCAATCCCTTACCATTTTATCAACCAGCTTACAGACACCAAAAAAGAGCTCAGCAATGGAAAAGCAATTGTACCAGTGCCAAATACAGAAGTGATATAACTTCTCTACTACTCCTAGATATTACCCTCCCGAAACATTCATGTGTTATGTAAATTTTTTTGACCACAAAGACACCACTTCCCAAGTACCACACTGCTCTGGGTAGGAAGCAGCCATTTTCTGGAGTTATGCAGAAGATCACCCCGTGCTATCTTTCTCAGAACCACTCAGGATCATTTTCTCTGAAGCTGTCCACAACTCAGAAAACCCACATGTTCCCCTCTCTTCCTCTGAAGACAGACTAACTGTAGGGTGGCATTTTACTTCAAAGAGTTTGGTATAAATCTCACCAAATTTATGTTCGTAAGTGAACAACTTTGCCTGCTTATTACGAAACCATTTCTTCAGTTCCTTTGGAGGTCTTAATTATATTTTCAATACCATAATTTTATGCTTAAACTACTCATTTGTCAGCTCATTTCATTCTCTCATTATTGATATAATGTCCTTCTGATTATTCTAGTCTAGGCCTCAGAAGACTTGTCTTCATTCCATCTATATTCAAAAGACAGTGGACTTTTATTCCACTCCCAAATCAAAATATTTTACTTTTGCCACATGGCTATCCAGCTGAATACTTTCAGAATATTCTGTGCTGTTTTCCCCACCACCATGGTAGGGAGAATCACGGTGAGAGTCAGTTAGATATTCTCCTTCAGCACCCTGGCAAGTCTCAAGAAATCACCTACATGTTCAAATATTCTGCAATATTTAGTGACTAGTGACTATAGACATTATCAGCATTGCATACTGACTACCAAATTCAGAAGCCTACTTTATCAATAAAATGACATGTATGTTGGTTTCAGGATGCCTTGGTTGCTTAGGTATTTTGAGAACATTACTGACTTTCTTTCCAGCTGGGCTGAACTGCCAGTCACAGAGGTATCTCAGTGTCGTGGTTTAACCTCCGTCGGCAACTGAGCACCACACAGCCGCTTGCTTACTC
>NW_008795524.1:78947-111572 GCF_000699145.1 Aptenodytes forsteri
GGCCCCCCCGGCCAGCTTTCCCCAGTTTATGTACTGAGCATGACGTCACATGGTATGGACCCACTTTGGCCAGTTTGGGTCAGCTGTCCTGGCTGTGTCCCCTCCCAGCTTCTTGTGCACCTCCAGCCTTCTCAGTCAGTAGAGCATGGGAAGCTGAAAAGTCCTTGACTAGTGTAAGCACTGCTTAGCAACAACCTAAAACATCGTGTGTTTTATTCTCATACTAAATCCAAAACACAGCACTGTACCAGCTACTAGGAAGGAAATTAACTCTATCCCTGCCAAAACCAGGACACTCAGCCATCTTTCTTCATTCAACCACCTGGAGCTTTTAAAGGCATCTCTCATAGTTTAATTTCTGGATACCTGCTATTGACTGGAAACATTTAACTCCCTTTGTCCTCTTCTGTCTGCTGTTCACAGCCTACCAGTCCTCACCTGCCTTCAACTCTATGAATGCTGCTTCCTCCTTCTAGTTCTGATGTGAATCCTCCTACACAATTTCTCTCTGTTCAGTTCCTTGGGAGACAGTTCCTCTCTCCCTGAAAATGGAGCAGCAATGCTTCCTCTGTCTGGTTGCTCAGACCTCTTCCATTTCCCCAGTGTTCCCCAGTGACGGTACTTGTCCTTCCAGCCCAGAAATCCAGCGCTGTCAACAATTTACATTTTATGCACAGGAAGTCCTTTCTGGCTACCAGATGGAAAAAAAAGTATGGAACATCTGTTGCAGGTCACAAATACCACTCCATCACCTGCCATCCTAAAAATCAAGTATAGAAATAGACACAGAGAGGAAAGTGTCCCACTCCCTGTTCAAATGTTCTAAAAAATACTAGCTTTTATTGCTGTTTGCTGTTCACAGATTCACCAGTTTTATCCTAGGTCTTCCTGCTGTCACTGACAGTAATTAAAAACTCACGCTTGAAACACTGGGGTTAAAAGGTCCAAGCATCACAGACACAAAGTGCATGCAGAGACAAAAAAAGGTAACATAAAATAAACTAAAAAAAGCCCTCTTCCGCATATGTTCCTGCATACAGGCCAGATACATAGCCTGTTCAGAAAAAAAACAACAACCAAGCCTTACCAACCCACTGGTTCACAAATACCACTCACAGGTCATCTATCTTGAAACCTAGCGCCCCCCCCCAATACTTACATTTGGTGTTCAAAAGTCTTACATGGTGCACATTCATGTGCATGCTGCCAATCTCATTTCTGAGTTTTAATTTATAGGCCAATCTACTTCAGCTGTAGTAAGAAATTGCATTACACCAACAAATGGACCAGCCATTTCCTTTAATCCATTCAAGTTGTTGTTTGTAAAGTGATTGCTTCAGTTATTATCGCACTGAGATGAGTCCCTCCAAGGTGACCTCTGTTTCATCTGCTTATGAGGTGCCAGAATGATTCTTTTTTAGGAACCCTGTAGCCCAGCAGTACCGAAACATGGCCAATATATGCCCATCACTGCACTGTTTGCACAGCTGTGGGGAGTTTTGTCTACTCCAAATCTCAAAATTCTTTATCTTATCTGGCATCTTCAGTCTCTGTAAAAGTATCCGTGATATAAGCTTTAAATAAACTTCCATCAGGTAGTTTTATGAGTTAGGATACTTTATAAGCCCCAGATAATTTGATTAAATGCCGGTAGCTTCATGTATAGTAACCTCAAAAAACTCCAACCATAAAACCCAAGAGGATTTTTAATATGCAATACTTTTGAAGGATAACTTGTCTTCCAATTTCTCTTATTTAGAATTTACATTAATTACACTTTCAGCTTTCTACAGGTCTATAGAGTAAAACGTAGAAATCCCCCAAAGCCACTACTTCAAAAGAAGAAAATAATCACATCTGAGATTCTGGGTTGTTCCCCAAACCCCAGCAATTCAGACATGTAGCACCACAAGTCATTACCTTTGGCAACAGCACAGATTAATTAAATCTGATTGAAACTTCATAAGTCAATCAACGGGACAGAGACCAGACCCCCAGTCTGCTCTACCCCTAGGATCTACCCCAATGTCTGGCTCTCTCCGGCATGCCCTTCATGCAGTGGCAGGGCTCTTTTGCCTTAGTGGCACAGTGGGCTGGTTTCAATGAAGGGATGTCTACAGCTCCCTTCCCACCAGGCCACCACTCTATCACTCACCAGTCGCAGCTCTCCTGCAGACAATGAAATGCAAAAGATTGTGAATACTGAGCAGCCTAGCTGCTCGGCACAGGCACCTCTGCGCCTGCACAGAGCCAACCTTAAACCACCTACAGCAGGAATCGGGAATTTTCAAAGCCAATTGCTGTGTCCTCCCAAACAGGCTTTTGAAAATCACATTCCTCAGCTAAGGCTTTATCTCTTTTTCACTTATATATCTTCTCTCTCACCTACATATGAGGCCCAGGAGCTCCTTCTAGGCCTCGTATGTAGGAAGAGGGAGGCACAGAAAGCAGTACGTGACAACCCCCACATTCCCCAGCATATTTTGAGTGGGAAGTTTATTTGCCTTCCATTGAAAATAGGTGAAAATCACATTGGGAAGCATGAGCAGATGCTCAGAGGCTGGTAGTTCCACTTCTAATACAGAAGAAATAGTCATACTCCTTCCAGAGACTTACTATACCTTGGACCAACTCTTCATATGTGTTATGTCTTTATGGTGTTAATGTGGAAGCTGTGAAGAGAAACAAAACTAAAATACAAACACTCCTTTCCTTTCCTCATAACACCACGCTGATGGAGAGGTCTGGTCAGTGGGAGTCCACAAGGCAGTGTATTTCCACCTCTCAGGTGGTTAAAAGTTATTTGGACACCAGTCCCAGACCTTTCCATTTCACATTCCCATGCTACAGTCATCCAGAAATGCACAAGGCTGTAACAGCCTATTTCTTAATTACAAAATTGCACAGAAATGCACAGGAATGCATTTTCCCCATGTATATATTCTGTGTGCCACTATCTGACGGCACATTCAACAGCAAACTTCATCCAGCATATTGCTGCTGCAAATCAACATCTGGGACACAAATTCTATTGGAACAAAGTCCCAGGCATTTAAACAGATTCATTTTTTTCCAAGCCTTTTAATATCTAGAATATTTCAGCTAGCTGCTGTGAATAAGATTCATCTCTAGCATGCAGGTGAATAAACAGAGATTTAATTTTTTCCCCTTTGATGGCATGTTTACTTTGTCCTCTATTGTAAGTTATAACTTTTCCAAGCACTGAAAACTGCAGGGATCCAACGTAGAGACGTTCCAACAAATACACAGTTCCAAACGCAGATCCACCCAAACCACTGAAGACAAAACATTATTGGAAGCACTAAAGCTAAAGAGGTGAAGATCCAGAACACTCTGCTTAAGACACAAAGTACAATGACATACAAGAAGATTTTATGTATGATGCATGATATTTCACTTTGCTATGTCCTACTTTTACTGAACAATTCCTAAAAAGGTAGAAAAGATTGAGGAACAGAAAAAAAGTAGTTAGAGAAGGAGCTCAAGCCTTTCTTTTCACTTCCTGGAAGATTAAATTCAACATATTTTACAAGTGGTAGATATCAAATCTGGACTCTGAAGCTAGATAATCCATACAGCAATTCCAACAGAAATAAACAAAGGCAAAGATTATATGGTTATTTTCATTGTTATATTAGGCACCACTAAACTAATGACTACATGCTTAACTATCGTTTACTATCACATTTTTATTGTACAACAGGAACTGGCATGTAAAGGAAATGCCAAACAAATAAATATTTGACTGTGATTGTAAATCTGTAACAGTGAAGAACACACCTTATTTCTCCAGTTTATATAGCAGTGAACACACTGGTTAGTGTTTCATAAATACCAAACTTCTGAAATGTTGAAGAGCATGAAAATGGAGCTTTTTGCTTTTTTTTTTTTTTAAATTATTACTGTGTTCCATCAGAGGCAGATGTTGTAATTCCTAAAATTATTTCAGTTGGTCTGTTTTAGAAATTGTAATAGTACTTGGCTTTTTGCTTTTTGTTTTGGGGATTTTTTGGCTTTTTTTTTTTTACCCTAACATACTGTTTTCTTTGTTCAGCCTCTTTTAGAAAAACTCCAGTCATTGATTAAAGAGGAAAATATAGGCCATGTTGAACCTGCGTTATTAAATAAGGGTACAGAAAGTGGTACCCTCTAAGAATGAAGAAATGTGAGGTTTAGATAGTTGGGAAGAGTCTGGAAGATTTAATGGCCTCAGATGTAAGAATCTGAGTAGGAAACTTTAAAATGCACGTAAGGTTATATTCACAGTATCATAAGTTTTGCAGAAGAAATGTTGTACAGGTCCTTACACTGAGCAAAAAGCAGTTCCGAGCAAAGCTTCAGTGGGGGTCTGTACAAGCAGATTTGCCAGATGTCAAAGCCTGATGGAGGCAACCTGGGTTTCAGGTTAGGCACTAGGTTGAGAATGAATCCTGGACCACACAGAAGTAAAATTGCTCCCCACAGTATTTCAGAGGACTAGGCTGGTAGTCTCCAGGTAGATATGACAAGTCTGTAGAGAAACCCATTTGGGTACTGTGTAGACACAGCACTGCATTTCCTCAGCTACAGCAGCTGACAGAGCAGTCAATGATTATGTTTGCGCTAGAAAGCCAATAGCATTTACAAGCTCCCAAGTGGGATGCTTAGGCTGAACCCATTTCAACTCTGTATTGAAGCACTAGGCAGAGAGTAGATACTGCTCTCCCCTTGCCCACTTTCCACAGGAAGGAAATTCAAAGCTAGATTGACACTGTGATTACTCCAACAGCTACCCAGTTTCAGTATGCCCAGGACTCCAAGTGGCATCACGACACTCCTGAACAGGTAAAGGAAGGCACAGCCATTTCAAGCCCCAGCTGGATAAAGCCCCGACTAACCTGGTCTGGCCTCACACCTGACCCTGCTTTGAGCAGGAGGTTGGTAAGGGAGGTCCAATCAGAGGTCTCTTCCAGACTGACGTATCCTGTGGTCCTATGACCTGCATCTGAAGTGTCAGATTTCACTTCTTGCTTGAAGAAGGAGGCAGCTTGAGCTACATGATGTGCAACGCACTTCTGATGGAGGAGGAACAGGTAACAAAGCACACAGGGATATGGAAAGTTTTCTGGATGTCCAGATATATTCCTTTTCACAGGAGATCCCATGGAGGGAGGAAACAAGTATCAACGAATGAAATGGAAACAAAGCATTTTGGAAATGTGCTGTAATTGCAAATAAGGGAACCTAAAGGATACTTTCACAGCTGGAAGTATCCTTTCCCACACAAAGTGAGCCATCTTAAGAGAAAAAAGCTCACCAGAGGAAAAGACCTATAGGTAACAATGCAGCTCAGCTCAAAGGAGATGAAATCCAGGAAAGCACAAGACAACATTCACCATTGGCCAAAAACCCCCAAAAGTTCACCCCAGAGATACCTTTCTTTTGAAAAGAGCAGAGATGTTTCAGAAGGACAGGTGGCAACTTCCTGCCTCCTGCGAGCAGAGGACCTCCCCGCAAGGACAAGCCACCCTGCCCTACTCTGACACTAGAACAGAGGTTTCATTATCGCAGTCCTAAAATGAGAATTTGGATACAGATACCCACTTTGTATTACCAAGACTCAGGAGAAAAGGCTGTATGTTCAAATGCTGAAAATCCCACCCACACCCCCTTGTTCCAGGAGGTGAGACTCTGATAAGCGGTGATGGGGGCAGTATTCTGCATCAGACAATTACCCTTTAGTGTCACACACACAGAAGTACAGCAACTCCATGGCCTATAAAGCTCACTCACAAGACTAAAACGTTAGTACTGGTGGACTTCCAGCCCTCCAAGACACCAGGATAAATTCTTCCTTAGCCATCAGCTATCAGAAAAGAAAAATGGCATCCCAGGAAACTTTGGCATTGGAGAAATCTGATATGAGCATTTAAAGAACGTTACCTAGAGTTTCTTTAATAATGTATTCATAAAGAGCACTACCTTAGTGTGCTTATTATGGGGCAATTCAAAGTTAGATTAACTTTTAAGACAAAAAAAAGGTAAATGCTGATCAAAAATTAGCAGTTGACAATGTACCTGTGAGTTTTGGACTAGTTACATTTCCACTGTAAAAGCAGTACATAGCATAAGCCAGAAATGTGATTATTTGAAACTTTGCAAAGGCCAAATTTGCCAAGTTTAAATTACTTGTTGGCATAATTGACTGGAAACAAAAATTAGATGTTGGGAAGAGTTAAAATTGGTAATTGTTTAAGGATATTCTACTGGATGAATAACAAGCCATAGTACCACATATACCAACAAAAAAAAAAATGTAAGGCAAAAAAGACCATTCTGACTAAAAAAAATTGAGAAAAAAAAAAAAAAAAAAAAAATTATGTGGAAGTGGTATTAAAGCACAGCTTCAAAGGATGGAAAACCAAGATGTAAATAGCAAATAATGTAAGTTAAAAAATTGAGATAATTGACAAATAACCTAAAGGGATCAAAAAACCCCAACCATAAAAACCAGCCCCACCCCTCTAAACCCTCAAATCCCAAAACTCAACAGTGAATAGAGACCAGAATGACAAACCATATTTCTAACACTTAAAATAACAGACAGAGAAAGCAAAAGAGCCTAAAAGTTACATCTCATGTTTGGAATAAAGCAGGATGTATCCACCCAATGTGATAACACAGCTGTAATCAAAAGTTTGCTATCCATACAAAAGGAAGCTATGCAAGACCATTTGCCAAAGAGAAAAGAAAAATTAAGCAACTATCACTGCCAGTCAATTGTTAAATGCCTTAACTTAATGTTTCCCTCTAGAATTATTTTTTTTTTTTTTTAATAAATGCTTGAAGACTGAGGAAAGCCCAACAGCTCGGAGGACTGTTGGTGAGTTATACTTTGATTTCTTCAAGTCATCTGACTTAGTACAACATGACATTTTGATTTTAAAACCCAGCTCACCGACTAATCTCTAAATGTACACTGTATTAAGAAAGAATCAATGCCTACCAAAAAAGCTCCAAAGAATATACAAAATCTTTGCTGGCACAGTCTCCAGATGACAAAAGTTGATCGGGTAACAAGCCGTCAGAAGGAACCGTTACTGGTACAGAGTCACCTCAGGTCTCAACTGAACATTTACAACCTAAGAAATGGAGTTGAACAAAGGTAAATAACAACTACCCAGGGGAAGGAAGGGAGGGAGGGGGTCCATCTTGCTGATGATGACTGGAAGCTGAAGTTAGGCTTGAACTAAAACAGGATGTGTCCACCATGTAATTAAACACTGGAACAGGCTACCTGTAAGATGGAGGCAAGGGGAGAAGGGAATGGGAAAAGGTTTGGACTGGCTTGAAGCTGTTATTAGGGAGACTACCTCTCTCTTCAGAAGCTATATGCTTTCATGGCACTTCTAGGATAAAGTATTTGGTTCTTGCCCCTGGAGATGTCATGCAAGCACTTCAGAATACATGAATTGTGAGTGTCTGTCACAGTTTGGATCATCAGTGTGCTTTTATACCAGGAATCCAAATCATCCCCTATAGACTGAGCTTTGCTCTACATGACAGAGCAGTCCAGGTTAATTTGAAGGAAATGCAGCTCCAGAACTGGAAAATATGCTCCAAGTGTACACCTAACATTCTTCAGCAAGTAGTATGCATCCAGTTCACAAGACCAGATTAGAACTAGCCCAAGGTAAAACCCTGAAACATGTAAAGCATGGGCACCAGGTCCCCAGAACTAGTTGTTTAGTTCTACAAATGCACCCCACTGGACCTCATTTCTCGCTATTGTAGACACGGCCAGTGAGTCTCTCCTGATTCCAGGTAGGACACAGATGCCCAGACTGCCTTCAGTAGTCTCATGCCTGTTAAGACATTAGTTATAGATCACATATAGTGTCATTCTTCAGGGCCCAGCCAGTAACCTGAAAAGGTTACAGACTTTAACATGCAACCAGCAGATGTAGTTTCCCAAGAATGAGGGAAAACTATTTTTTCTTCCTCTGAATGATCAGAGACTGGCCATAACTAGGGGCAAGTAACATGCTAGATCAAAACTCGTGTCTAGTTTGTGTATGTCCCCCATATACTCAGAGTCAAGCTAGTTATCAGATTACATTCAGAAAGGAATTTTCTTCCATCAAATCAGCATAGACTTGCAGCATGTGGCATGGTTTACCTGCTGGGACTCTCTGGGCAATTTTCATTTAGTTAATGTTTCACTTTTCCAAGGACCTGAAGTGTTTTGCAGCTTCTTGGTCACTGCTGTGGTCTGTGACACATAGGTTAGTAACCTGTGAACTGAAGTGCTTTGTGCCAGTTGAGTCTTTAGACTACATACATCTGAGTAAAAGGTAATAATACTTGGCAATATATTATAACAACAGTCCTTCCTGGTCTTAAAAAACAAATGAGAATATGCTAAATAAATCAGTTTATTTTTTATTCCCTTTTATTATAACTCTGAGATGAGGAATGAACTACTCAAGGGAGCCCTCAGCTTAGGATAAGACACACCTAGGTTCAAGTAATAATTCAGTCACAGTTGTTTTCATGACGTGGGCAAATAACTTAGCTTTTCTTGCTCTGAATTCCTCATTCTTAAAATTGAGATAATAGCACTTCACTATCTCAGAATAAAAGGAGTGTCAATGCCTTAAAGTAAGAAGTTACATGGGCTTATAACTCACTTGAAAAAGAGAGAGAGAGAGGAAAAAAGAGATCAATTCCATTAAAAAATGGAAAAACTTCATTTCTGGAGTATTTGATAAAAGAGAAATTATTTCTTGAAAGTTCTCCCCTCAACTCTCAAAACACTTCATCCTAGAGACCACCAGAGGTAAAAACTGTGTAAGCCACTGAAAAAACAGCTACTGAAAAATGCAAACCAGGATTTTCAAATGAGGCACTTGAAACCTGGCAGCTAAATCGATACTTTGCTATTCAAACAGGTTCTTATTTTCAACATTGCTGTACATAAACAGACTCCAATCATTTCAAATAAGTTAGTAGGAGCCAGGACCACTCCAGTTATGAGTCTCCTGGTACAGTTTTCTGAACGATAAATATTTGTTGATAGTTTTCCAGCAAGGAAGGACTGTGTAGTACAGCCTTGTTGCAACTATGGTCTTTAACTCAGCCTGCTAATTCATATCATGATTATAACTCTCATTACTAGATTTTTTGACTCAAAGTAATTAGCTGGAAGAAAGAAAACATATCTTCCCACTGGAAGCAGATGATATGAGTTTTCTCATCATTTCTATCATTTGACGGTTGGACTCGATGATCTTAGAGGTCTTTTCCAACCTTAATGATTCTATGATTCTATGATTCTGTAAAGATAGGCAAAAGCTCTTTAAGAATTGGACTATTAGGAAAGCCCATGGAGAGCCCAAAAAGCATCATCTGAGTAAAGAAAATGACAGCCATACTGTCATTTAACAAGAGACGCCTAAAAATTAGCAGTACTAAACATGCTCTCATATATATTTGTCCAAAGTCACATACTAGGACCTCAAAAAAAAAAAAAAAAAAAAATTCGGTTCACATAACTATCTGTAAAAAGAAGCCTTGGTGTGGACAGTTCTGGGCTCTAAAATGAGAGGTGAAAATGACTAAGAGAAAAATTTACTTCACTGCATATACTAATGCAAGCTCATGCATCGAGAAGGAGAGTGCACTCAAATGATCCCCTAATACACCCGTTTTCTTCACACAGTTATTTCACAGGAAGAAAGCAAAATATTTAAATGCATCTCTCACTTTGTATCTCAGATTTACCTGAGTTTGTAATTCCTTAAGATTTTTAGGAGGTATTTGTGACACATAAAGCTGCAGCTGAAAATCATAAGCATGCTTTCATCTCTACCACCAGAGGCAAATTTTTAGGAAGTTATGACACTTACTTTTGCCCCTGAAAAAAACATCATTAAACATATTGATATTTAAATTTATATTTAAACACTTAACTACTTCAACTGAAACCTCAAGTTACTCACAATCTCTATGGTGGTATGTTTTTGTTTGTGTTATTTTCTGACATTGTGAAGCATACAGAAAACAAGCTATCCTAACCTGAAGTACATTTTTAAAAAATGGAATAAATGATGCAGTTAGAATATTCTTCAAAGTACAGCTCCTCTCCAAAACATGACTGCAAAACTAACATTGTGGTGTTCCACACTTGTGCCTCAAGGACTTCCAGAACAAAGTTTGCTCAAGTTATGAGCTGCACACACGTAAATGTGTACATGCACACATATACACACGCATATATATTCCCTGCCAAAACCAGCCCTAAAAAACAACTAATTAAATCATGTCATGGAAGGTGCTTGTATCTCCCTCAAAGATTTTGTACTCACTATGCTTTCTATTAAACCACTTAAAAAAACATGGCCTTCATAATTAAAAGGAGATGGAAATAAAGGCAGAATTTAGGTTGCCAGTGCAATTTTATTTCATTATTCTTTAAATATACAAGCTGGAATCTAAAGCATTTTTCATCACAATGCTGGCTTTGCAAAGCCAACAAAACAAACAAGCACCTTTTAACTCTGTGAAGCAAGAACGATAGAGAATGCTTGCAAGATAGTCCCAGAGAAAAGATTTTATCTTATAAAAGATTTTTTTAGATTTTCACAATTATTTTATCTGTTTTTTTAATTCAAAATATAATCACCATGTCTCGATGTAGTACTATTAACTGTTGCCTAAACACTCATTTTCAGCAGCTAATATTACAATCATCCAGATACAGCATGATCCTAAACATGAGGCAGCTCCTAATTTTAGTGTCCTCTCATGCCTAGTAAGTAACATCAGGGTCTCCTTACATTTGGGGTCACAGGACAAGACACAATGGTCCAACTCACTAAGATCAAGGACCTGGCATCACCTCCATGAAGGAAGAAGGATGGGAGCACCAAGCCCTGTACGTACAGCAACTGCCAGTGCCTCCATGTGGAGCTGTAAACTCCTGGCTTATCACGACTGCCTCCACGCTGGTCATCACAGGCAGCAAATGATGGTAAGTTTGTGATTACAGTCAACCCTTTACAGTAGACCTGCCTCCAGCTACTCCCTCTTTCCACCTGAGCAGGAGCCCTGGCCTGTGTGACTGTGACTCTAAACTCGGGGCACACCAAAATACAAGGTGATGTTAACTTTGTGGCTGTTTTCCTTTAAAAAAACCCTTGTCTTACATCTGCCTGAACATAAAATGAAAGAGATAAGTATCTGATCAAGATAAAATATAAAGCAGATGATTTAGAATCACCATGGAAAATGCAGGAGAGAGAATCACGTGTGATTATCAGAATTACATATTTCATTGCAGTCAGAGGAGAAGACTGGATCTTGGAAACAGCTTCCCCTCTCTGCAAGCTTTCTGTAGGGATTGTTTGATGATGCAGTGCAGTCGGGTCAGACTAGGATTCTGGCAAAAAGATATAAAATATCCTGCAAAGAGGGAATGAAAGGGGAGGGGGCAGAGGGATATATATATATAATGGCATCTTCCTATGCCCATTCTCTCCTCCTACACTCCTCATATATCACTATTCCCCGTGGAGCTATTAAACTCAGCGTATAGCCCCTTAAAATTACTATAACCATCTGATTTTTATAACTTCCCACTCCAGGCTTTCATTAACCCCAGACTCACTTGATGCCAAGTCTTCCTTCCTGGAGCACCAAGGCTATGTGTGGAGTCCAGCTGGCGAGTCAGGGAGACGTCATAAATTGGAAGAGTGTGCTGGAGCTACTTAAAGTTGTGGTGAACCAGAGGAAAAGGACCAATTGCACAAAAGATTTAGGAAATGGATAGAAGGTGTTAAAATATCCATCGAGAGCATAATTTGTGAAATGACATCCAGAACACAATAAAACCTAACATTAAAGACATCTACACAAATCAAAATCATCCATCCAGACCTGATTCTGCGCAGAGTGACCCATAAAAGCAGACCCCAAACAGCCACCATACACCTATTGTCATACATCTTCTGACTTCTAGGAGTGCAGCACAGTCAGAAAGCAGCAGATTTCCCAGTCTTGTTGATGTGCCTCTAATTTCAAAGCTGCCAGACTTTAATTGCTTTCCAGCAACGACCTCACATGGCATGCTTTGGCTGGGAACATATTTTTATAGACAGTTATAGCTCCCTCTCTCCAAATGGAAACACTGACAGGTTTCTAACTCCAGAAATATTAGCAGGAACCATAACAACACGAGTCTGGTTTAAAACGTAACCTGTGACCTGGAAAGTAATTTTTAACACTTTGTGTTTTAATATTTTGTGTGCCTTTTTAGGGTTGATTAAATGTAAAAATTAGAAACTGAAAATGAATCCCAGGTGCCAAAAATGAACAGATTTCCCTCACTCTCCACTATGGTCCTTGTTGAACAGCTACCACCTCCGTCTCCAAAGACAGAGAGAAAAACATAATTGTGCCATATACCTGCATGAAAACATTGTGCTATGCTTAGCTCTGCATTGTTGCAAGCACTGTAAAACACATTGATTTTAATTTAGCTTTTAAAAATGACTTAATTCATATCTGGAGAAACAGACAGAAGGATGCACGAACACATTCATAGAATCGTTTGGGTTGGAAGGAACCTCGAAAGGTCATCTAGTCCAACCCCCCTGCCGTGGGCAGGGACATCTTCAACTAGATCAGGTTGCTCAGAGCCCCGTCCAACCTGACCTTGAAAAATTTCTTCTTATATCTAGTCTCAGTCTACCCCCTTTTAGTTTAAAACCATTACCCCTTGTCCTATTGCCACAGGCCCTACTAAAAAGTTTGTCCCCATCTTTCTCATAAGCCCCCTTTAAGTATTGAAAGGACACAATAAGGTCTCCCCAGCACCTTCTCATCTCCAGGCTGAACAACCCCAACTCTCTCAGCCGTTCCTCAGAGCAGAGATGTTCCATCCCTCTGATAATTTTCATGGCCCTCCTCTGGACCTGCTCCAACAGGTCCGTATCTCTCCTGTGCCGAGGACTCTAGAGCTGGATGCAGTACTCCAGGTGGGGTCTCCCCAGAGCAGAGTAGAGGGGCAAAATAACCTTCCTCGACCTGCTGGCCACGCTTCTTTTGATGCAGCCCAGGATATGGTTGGCCTTCTGGGCTGTGAGCACACATTGCTGGCTCCTGTCCAGCTTTTCATCCACCAGTGCCCCCAAGTCCTTCTCGGCAGGGCTGCTCTCAATCCCATCATGCCCAGCCTGTAGTGATACCGGGGGTTGCCCCAACCCAGGTGCAGGGGGCACATGTTGCAGCCTGCAACTTGGCCTTGTTGAACCTCATGAGGTTCACATGGGCCCGCTTCTCCAGCTTGTCCAGATCCCTCTGGAAGGCATCCCATCCCTCTGGCGTGTCAACCGCACTACTCAGCTTGGTGTCATCTGCAAACTTGCTGAGGGTGCACTCAATCCCACTATGTCATTGATGAAGATATTAAACAGTACCGGTCCCAATACGGACCCCTGAGGGACACCACTTGTCACCGACCTCCATCTGGACATTGAGCCGTTGACCACACATCCTCTTCACAGCACTGCAGCAACCAATTTATCTGCAGACAGTTCTAACAGGGGACAACCAGTTTCTGATGAAGTTGACTCAAAGACAAACTCAGTCACAAGCCAAATGATCTGGTTACACATACTCAGTCACTTACAAAATCAACTGGTTATATGCTAGAGCCATGAACTCTGCCTCATCAAAAGTCACACAAAATCATCACAAATGCTTGACTCTTCAAACAACAACTAATCTGCCAATTCAATAACAATTGTGAAACAGGGAGTGATTAGAAAAATGATATAAAGTAGAAGGGAATTTTCTATGTCATGCTAAACTTTCACACCACTAGTTGTGTGATGACTTTCTAAATACAGGTTTTTAAAGTATTCTGTTCCCTAGCTACAACTCTTTATCTGAATCTACCTAATAATTCAAAATTCTGTGATACAAAAACAGTCCTTCTTATTTGCAGGGATGTACAGAAAATATAATCCCACTTCACAGAAGAACTTCCTGTTTCAAAAGTCAGTCTTCATTCCAGTGCAGAATAAAGTAGGAATAAATATTTCAAAGATAAGCCAAGTTCTGGTGCTGCCCACCTGACAAGAGTATTTCATTGCACCAGGAGCAGGAACACAGGCACTTGGGAACCGGCATCCCCAGGGCTTTCCAGGTACTCACACCCTTTCATAGTATTTAGTGGGCTAAAGGGAAGCCCCCAGTGACCAGCACCGAGACACGCCATTCTGCTCTCCCCACAGTGCCTCGGAAGCTACTGGGGCAGCCAAAGACCTGACAGCACTGGAACATCATCGTAAAGTGAGAGCCCCAGAGCTCAGGAGCTGCAGCAAACACCACTCCCAGCTTCAGCCTCCACAGCATCTTTCCTGGCTACAAAATACTGCCCCAGGAAAGCCCATGAGACTAAGAGGGGTTTATATACCAGTGGTTTCTGCAGTGATTCCAAGATGGTCCAGACTTGGTTGCATGTAATGACCTGCTGACTGGCAATACTTATGTGCACCCACATTTATTTTATGACTAGCAATCTTCCTGCTATTGTATTCAGTAGTAACAGAGTTTCCCTGGCTCACTGGAAGCAGACAGGCTACAAGAAAGTGCATGCAAATACATACACAGTGCAGTATTTTAGAACCAGCTTACTTTTTAACCATATCCATTAAATTTTACTTTGTTCTACACCTCTCTTTTTCTCAGGAGAAGATATAAGATACAGAATTGAAGAATCCTGATTTACAATCAGAAGAAACGATAACTATTACTAGATAAATCGTCTTACAGCTGAAATAGCACATTGGGAAACACAAATTAAGAAGTTACTTAGGATATACTTTTTTGCTTAATTTACTGGTTGAAGACTGGAGAACATGCATTTATCAATACACAGAAGTTCAATGGGAAAAATAATTACCATCTCCTTTTAAAAGCTGTATGAACTCTCTGTTTCCTTAAGGAGTATATTTCCTTAAGGAAACAGTCTTGCCAGCCTTAATTATAGTTTCCTCCAACTGTAACATTCATAGCTCTTAAATCCTTAGTTTTATTGCCAGTAATTAGAGAGTGTACGGTTTCTGTCCAAAAGATGGAAATGTTTTAAAATATTAAGAACTTTGTCAAGAAAATTAAGTACTTTGGTATTGCCAAATGACCATTTCACTCTCCCCCCTCTACTTTCCTCCACCCTATTTTGCTGAATTAATTTTGGAACATAACACATATCGTGCTTGGATTTGTCCCAGACAAATGAACTTGAAATCATTATTTATCATTCACGATGCCTTTTCTAAACACATTTGGCAACCGAATCCCAGCTAGATCCCTTTTTACCAAGGAGTGAGTTTGAGCAAACAGCACTTTAGACACCAGGAAAACAGTTTGTACCAGGAGTCGGAGTACTAAACCCGAACTTTCAGTCTTAAATGTATTCTGCAAAAGTAAGTGCACTTTCAATATATAAGTGATAAAATATATGACTAAAACACGAGTAGTATTCTGATCATTGCAGGCTAGAAACAACATATAGGTTAAACAGCCTTGTTAAGTAGTAGAATGGGCACACATACCACAAAACATACGCCTTAGCAATCTTCTGTTATATTAGCCAACTAATGACACATGCTTTGCATCCAAGTATCATTAAAGGAACACGAACAAACAGCGCACAGCAAAGCAATGCTGTAAAACTGGATGTAGACTCTGCAATGTTATATCACTTATAAAACAAAATCTTTGAACTAGAAACTGCACTACAGCCACTGCTACCTCAGGAAGCTGCGGTTTGCTGCTTGGAACGCTTCATTCATGTACTATTTTTAGGAATGTGAACATCTAAATAAAAATTTGTAGGCACACAAGGTTATCTAAGGGTAAAACTTAGTTTATCATACTCAAAAACACAAGAGAAAAGGAATACAGAACAATATGTGTTTACTGGGGCAGTCTTTTTGGATAACGTGGTGATTAGGAGAGAAGGAAAGGCTTGTCATAACTCTTTTAGTCCAAGTTGTGCTCTTAGAAATCTGCACCACCACAAGGCTCAGAAGGGGTCTCAGATAAAGAGATGGTAGTTTCGACACCACTTCTTTTCAAGAATGCATTTCTTCCGCATAAATAGCTGGCGGAGAAGCAAGAAGTGCCTTGGTTGGTAATGAGTAGGCTGAAGTGTTTTTCTGGGTTCATCCAGCTGATTGTGATCAAGCTGGTATCTCCCTTTCCCATTCTATTTAAACATGAATGCGGTCTTTCTCATAGCCTTGTTCCTACTGATGGCACAGGTACCACTAGAGTTTACTGCAGGGACAGAGACCTCTAAGGCCTTCAACAGGTCCATCAGAAAACTCTGTTGTACCACCATCAGCTTATCCTTTTCCTTTCCTCATAAAAGGAAGTTCCAGCCAAATGCTGTCTTACCGGGTCCTCCTGCAGCCCCTGTACAGCCACCTAGCATGGCATGGACCCCTGTGGAAAGGTATACATTCTCTAATTAGGTGCAGAGAGAAATAGGAACACCTCAGTTAGGAACCAAGATGCTCAAGTATTTACATGCCCAAGTATCTAATTAAATGTCTTCTGTAGCAGAGAAGCAGGTCACATCAACTTTTTACCCCAGAGGGCCACAAGCTAGGCTGGTCTGAGGGCACGTAGGAACATTAAGGGCATACAGAAGGAATCTCAAGAAGTTTGTAAGGATATTAGCGTGCAACAGTTTTACAGGGGGAGAACACATATGGGGGGAAGTATAGACAAGAAAAGATTCAAAAAGGAAAATCAGTCCATCACATTCACACCATTTTCATGCTATTCCACCCTTTTACCAGAGGAAAAAGTACCGCAAGCAACCTTACTCCAGGCCAGGATGCATTTGACTTGAGCTCTTTACCTCAGTTCTTTAATGTACAAGATGCATATTAACGACAGGAAGCAGAGATACAGTAACAAGGAAGCCTAGGTTACATTTCAACAAAGAAATTCTGTACGCTGCAGCTAGGTTCCCCATCTTTATTTCTAGTTGACAGTAAAATGGCAATTAGTTTTGAGTAGTAAGATGCTTAAAACCATTCCTACCTTCTTTCACTACCCATCCCCCTGTTCTTTTTGCTTGCCTCCACAGTCCAAGTTTGGTTGTCAGAAAGGCTGCAGGTTATGCATTTAGACTCTGTACTGAACCAGTGGAACATTTACCAGCATTCAGCTGATTTAGTCATTTAAATTATAGGAATTTTATATACTTTGGGGATTGCCTTTCTGCTGTTTGCATTTTAGCAACTGTGCCATTCCCACCCCCATCAATCCCACTGTATACAGGAAGTCACGCTCCTTTTCTAACGATGGGATGTTACGCCTGTGTGTGTCTGTGTGCATGCGTCTGTATCCGATGTTAAACCACTTCCTCAGTCTTCAAGGAAAGGTTCTTGGAGAAGGTGGTGTGCGGAGGAGTGGATGTAGAACAAAGCTCTCGTGGGAAAGGGAAGAGAAAATAAACACTAGGTAAAGCCCGCAAAGGAGTTTGTTAACACTCTGTTTCACAGTGCTGGCTGATTTCAAGTCCTACCTATCCCATTTGCAGATGCAGAACTGACAACTGATCATTGGATGAATCCTCCGTACTATGAAAGTCCAGTCAATACTTTAAGGGATGCTTCAAATTTCTTCTGTTCTCTAACAGTTTGCAGTTCCATGCTTACCTCCTAAATGTCAGCTGCCAGTTCGGCATGCTGCACGCTGCTAGGACAGACTAGCTAGTAAGATCCAGCTGGAAGTTAACAAGCTGAATCTGGCCCAGTGCCTTTTCCCTGGAGGAGGCAAACCAACCAGCACAGCACAGCCAGCTGCCTCTTGCACAGCTGGGCTGGGAGCATCTGCCACCCCGCAACATCATGGCCTTGGAGAAACCTGAGCACTGCAGTTTTCTTCAAGTGTGGAAGAAAGAAGAGTCAGCAGAACTACAAGCTGCTGTTTATCAGAGGAGGAAAGGAGACAGAAGCGGAAGAGGTCGGCCTCAACACAGCTCAAGGTTGCCCTGAGCTTCTGCTGCTGCTGTCTCCCAAGAAGAAACCCAAAACTGTCATCTAGTTCACATGCCCAGTGGTTAAAACCGGACCACCTCAGGTTAAATAAAAACGTAACCATCAGATCTCCTGTGGTATGTTACCTGTAAAGTCCTCAAAATAGAAGACCAAAAAAAAGCTTTTTGGAACCAGATCAGAAGGGCTGAAACTATTAACTGCAAATGTTCTAATCCCAAACCTTTCCTCTCACTTAGCAGTAGGAATTGTCAGTTTGATGTACACAAAGGGATAGATCACACTTAGCAGGGCTTGGAGAAATCTCGGAGGTTTTTCATCCCTGTGGAGAAGATTCCCGCGGTGGCACTCAGCTGGAAAGGCAGGGAGTTGCCAGGCTCTTCCAGGCACAGAAAGTGTTACTGGAGTCCTGCTGGGCAGCTGTAACATCTCTACCCATTCATCAGCTTTTCCTCAAAGGTTCCTGCAGCTCAGGACATCTCCCTCCAAATGCCCTTTTCTGCATACACTGTCCAGCCAACAGGAATTAACGGCATATGCTGAAGTGGGATTTAGAACAGGAAAAATGAAGTTAGATATTCTGAAAACCTCTGAAAAGGTCACCTTTCATAAAGAGGAGTGATCATCTGGTCGATTTGCCTTTTTTAATCGTTCTCCACCTGCTGGTAAGAACGTTTCAACACTGCAATACAAGAGAGTGTGAGGAAGAGTACCTGACCTTAGAAACAGGAATTAATACAAATTTCAGAAAACAATGCCCAGAAAGGAAAGCTATACACACACACTCAATCTCTGTAGCCGAACAGCTCCACCATTTGCTGTCAGAGAAGTGCTCTTCTAGGAAAAGAAGCGACCATGACTCAGTATGACTAAAGAAAAAGAAAAAAAAAAAAAGCAGATATCAGCCCAGACTGACATCGACTCCTACTGCAATCCCCCAAATCACTTTCTCAAATTTGCCCTCTCTCAAATAAAGATGATGATTAAATAAAACTGCACTTATTAAAATAGGGAGAGAGTTAAATATATGATTTTAGTAACAAAGCAGTTTGGAGATTCTAAAAGCAATTACTATATCAGTTTAGTCTTTGAACTATTTAAACTAAGGATTAGTCTCATCTCCTTCTGGCTGCTGCTCTTGCAGACACGTGTGATCTCAAAATATCATGTGTCAAAAGAAACAAATAAAAATGCATCCAAAAGTGACAAAGCTCATCTAAATGTATCTAAGTGTCTTTGGCAACACTAGGCACAAATACATGAGAGAACAGACCGGTTTTTGCTAAACTGATACATCAATTTCTGACCATATCCAGAAAGTGTACAAATGTAAGATTCTGGCATACAGCTGGAGAGAAAAAAAAAAAGTTGATCTTCATAAACCACAAAATAACATCTGCTTACAAATGTGGTGCAGTTTCAAGTATGTTCTTGTGAGATCTCCCATCTTTACATACTTATTGCGCAGAGCATTTTCACAGACTAAGAACAGAACCTTTCTGAAGAAGACACCATCATGGAGAGACAAGGCTGAATTCTGCTCAGCTCCGCTTGTAGTGATAGGAATCCATTACCAGCTTAATCCACCTTGCTAAGCAATTGTATGAAAACAGTTGCACCATAATCAAAATGGAAAGTCTATTGATACTCCTTGCTTCCAACGGTCTTGAAACCAGCCTTGTTTGACTAGGTATTTAAAATCAGTTACGTCTGTACAAATTTGAATTTATTTGGAAACGTGAGTATGGAAAGTAACTTTCAAAGTGAAATTATAGGGGAGTCTAGACAGTATATGGTACCAGGCAAGCATGCTTGTGACAATAAATCAATCAATCAAGCCGTGTCCCAGAGATCAAGTACTATTCTTTCACTTGACATCGAATAGCAAGTACCTGTTCTCTCCTTGCCAACTGAAGCAGCACAACAGAATGCCCTAACCCTTCCCTAGGTGCGCTGAGTCTGGTCTAACAGTAATTATAGGTGTTTGTGGAACTGGAATAAAAAGACTTACAGCAAAAAAAAAAAAAAGGACAAGCACAAATGAAATAATTAATCTACTGAGGTGTTAGAAGTTGCAAGACCATACATACCACTTTAAAAATCCTACCTTAACGTACAGGTGCATACAAGTCAAGTATTTTCACCTGCACATGGCCAGTAACTTTACCATGAGAAAAATTACACGCTCAGTTATAAGGAATCAGAGCATAAAACAGGAATTCTCTGTTTTCTACTTAAATAAGACATAAATACTATAGGAAAACTCTATTTTTGTAGCAAGGAGGGGAAAAAAAAATCTAACACTCAGGAAACTGAATTCAAATTCCTTATAGAAATAAAAATTAATTTGCTGAACATATTTTCAATAAATCCTTCAAACCCATGAAACATGAGTCAGACCAACTCTTAAAGCACTTTTAAAAAGTGCTTTACAAACTCCCTTTCATCAACACCGGAGACATAAAACCCACCTACAAGGTCAGCTGTAGAGAATATCAAGAAAAGCAGGGGCCACACAGAAGCACTTGCCTACACAGACAAAACAAATACAATACATATAAGATTTCAACACATTTTCAAGTCTTTTTAGAGTTGGCAGAAAATGTACGTTCCCTTGAGTCCCATTGAAACTATAAACTTTACCCAGGTCTCAGCTTTGAGACTCTGTTGAAACAACTGTGTTTTCCACAGTGTATTTTGTGTTGACTACAAATGTTGGAAAAAAATACATATACTTTTCCTTTTTCGTTTTTTTTCTTTTTCCTCTTTGCTCTCCAAGTCAGTAAGTGAACATATGAGACAATACAAAGAACAAATTATAGCACGCTGTGGAAACTCTAAAACAAACACATCACCACAAATATATGTATTAGAGACAAAGATCAGTAACTACAATGCAAAGAAAAAAAATATTTAGGAATTAAACAGAAGGCAGAAGCCAGTCAAGCACCAGTGCCAAAAAGCAAAATAATTTAGGAGCCAAACCGTCACCCCACCCCACCCCCCGAAAAAAGAAAAAGCCCAGGATGGTAACTATGCAGAGCTAGACAGAAAACAGAGGAAAACAATAATCTATTTGCACATACAGAATACTATGGAGAGGTTAATACTGCTGTGCAAGTGAACACACCAAGATTAGGAGTTTGGCAGAACATCCTAACGTGCTTTCTAGGCAATCCTGAAATTCAACGTACCATGGCAAGAGTCTCCACAAACACTACTGCTGAAAAAGTTTCAACTTTTAAGCTGCTTTAACAAAATTGGAGACAAGCAGATTTCTTTATTTGGTAAGTATTTCCATCAACTCACTGACAGTTGTGAGAATAGGGATGTCACCCATAGGAACTGTGTTAGCTTTGTGCACACAAAGGTTTGCAGGATGTATTGACTCCAATCTACTTTTGTGAAGTCAAGTTTTTGAAAATATAGGAATGAAGAACAGGAAAAGACCTGTGCAGGTTGTACAATGTAAAATACTTGTCATAAGCCTTTTAAGTTTCATCTTAAAAGCTTTTTCTACCATAATCCTTTCTGCTGTCATTCCATAACAGAATGATGCTTCAAAGAAACTCACTGAAACTTCGGTCTTAAGACTCTACCAGAACTTCCCAGACCACAGCCCACCTGCGGGGATTCTGAGTCTTGACAACCATATTTCTGTTCACAAATTCACAATTCAAAATGTTGTTTTGCTCAACTACATTAAAGCAAATGCTCTGCTTTACTAAAATTCGTAACAAACGTGATTTAATTTCCACCACAGACATCCTGGATCATTCCCAAGTCATAAACAAGTACACCCTAGTAACAAGCTACAATATTTAGCAAGCTAGGGATGAAATTCACCTCACCTAACTTCACCAGCTAAAACCTTAAGGATTCATTCTTAGGTCAGTCCCTTGGGATTAGATAAATTACCCTCTGGAGATGCTCGTCCTCTTCCACTGACTACAGAAGAACCTAAAAGCTAAGTGGGCTGAACATCCCTGCTGAGATGCCCATTTTGTTTCACTGACTAATGGCTAGGTCAGGCTGAAACTAACCTTCAGATGGCTAAAACTAAGTGAAATGGGTCCCTCTCTAAACTTTAATCTATGACATTCTTGCACTCTGTTTGCTGTAACAACCTGCGTGATGCAAGGGTGCTACACTTCTGGGGTAGGCAGACAGATGCTTGCCAGTAATATCTGTTTACTAGGCAGCAGCTCCAAAAATATATCATTTACATAAATATCTAACAGAAAGAGTTGAGAAGCTGCAGTAAAATGGGGGTTATTTTGCCTATTATTTCACAAGAGTTTTGAAAATATCTTTTTGCTGTACATTTGGCTGGAAACTATGATCACTCAATGCACATGAATTCATACCATCTCCTTGAAGTTGCCTCTAAAGACCCCTTTTATCACAGTTTATTTATTACATTTAAAACTCCTTAACCACGTAAGAAAATTACTTTTGGCTTAAATTTCAGTACAATTACCTTTCAGTGGTTGAATTTCCAGCTTTGAGATTTAAGGGGATTTTCTGGGGTTTAATGCTTTTTTGTACATATGTGCATTTAACATTACTGTACTGTTATGCTATAGGAAATGAGGCACTCTTACTTAGAGAACACCAGCTTCTTGTTAAATTCAATCAGCAGACAAACAACTGTGTCTTTGTCACAGAAGCCCAAGTTCAAATGCATAAGGATCAGATAATGAAGAAAAAAAAAATCTTGTATGACACAATATGCTTTCACTTTATTTAAGAAGTGAATGCACAAGTATCTAAATCAGATGCTCTGGAACCACAGCAGTTTAAATGAGTGCATTTTAAAGCCTAAAATATGTTTAAGCAGTTGAATGTTATAACAGCATATACCACATTAAAATTAAGTTAAAATCAGACTTTTTCTGGTAGTCTTAAATGTAAAAGAGAAAAAACCAAAACAAAACACAAATAAACGGCCTAAGCTCCAGAAATACTTTTAAAATTTGGGGGAAGAGGGGTTAAAAGAATCAGAATTCATTTTCAGAAACAAATTACTATCTCAACATCCTTGTCTTTTATGTTCTGAATATGTAACAGGAAGTGGGAATTGTCAGAGGTATGTATAACTATGCCTAAATTATGGCTATAAAGCCAGCTAGCCTAATTCTTAGAGAACTTCTAGTTAGAACCTACTCAGATTACATGCAGATAATAAAAAGAATTTGGCTAGGAAGCTGAAGGGGGTTTTTTGCCCACACGTTATTTAAACATGAATCCAATTACTGAAGTTTCATAGAGCGGCTGTCTCACTCCATTCAGTTTCCTCTAAAACAAAGATGATATAGCTGTATTGTGGTGTTGAACAATCCTGAATTAATGTGGGCAAATGAAATCCCTTCTACAACATTATTCTGCTGCGGAGGAATCCCTTTTAGCATAATAAAAATGATGGTGATATAATGAATAATTATTATGGGATTTTATAGCTGGAAGGCATGGTAGTTATTTCAAAGCTATTTGTAACCAACAGCCTTATAAAAAGCTAGAATGCATTACATATGTGCAGAAGGTAACTGCGAACATGTATTAAATCCCAACATCTGAAATAACGAATGGATGTTTGTTTCCACAGTAACTACCTCTTTATCAAAAAATGTGGGCTGATGAGCAATGAAATTAATTAATTATCAGCCTTTTAAGAAAACAGATATGAGGACTTAAAAATAAACTGCCATGAGATGAGAGCTCTCCTGTCCTTCTAAGACAGCTATATCGTTCCCTTCCTTCCAGCAGCAATTTGGTTTTCTGGTGAAACGCATGGGTGGACGAGCCCTGGTAGATTAATTAGTTCCAGTTGCCATTCAAAAAAGGGCTGATGCCAAAGAGCAGAGCCTCCAAAAGGTGGTATTGCCAACACTTAAGGAGTGGGAGAATGGGATCCCAAATACTGAGGTCCTGGATTCCTGTGATAAATAAAAAAGCAAACAATAGAATTTCTTTCTTCTCTTCTTAAGAAAAAAAATCTGTAAAGGAAAAATAGGAGAAGCGATGTCTGTCTAAGTTTGCAGTCAGTTTGTATAACAGCCTTGAAATACATGAACCACTTTACAGAACACGGAAAACTTTTAATTTTTTGCTTTATCTCCCTTGCTTTATAGAAATATCAGCAATTCTGATCAGTTTTGAGGAAACTGTTTTACTTCATTATCATGAGGTAATTCTGTGATACCACTCAAGAGGATGGTCCATATGCCTTCTCTGTCTCTCCAGGAGTTAAAAATGGATCCCACTGCTGTTACTCCCATATAGCAAAAGAACATTTAGTTTGGTAAGTGATCTCCCTGTCTTTATCTCGACCTGTGAGCTTTTTCATCTTATTTCCCCCCCCGGTCTTGTTGAGGAGGGGGAATGAGAGAGTGGCTGGACGGGCACCTGGCAGCCATCAGTTTTGAGGAAACTGTTTTACTTCATTATCATGAGGTAATTCTGTGATACCACTCAAGAGGATGGTCCATATGCCTTCTCTGTCTCTCCAGGAGTTAAAAATGGATCCCACTGCTGTTACTCCCATATAGCAAAAGAACATTTAGTTTGGTAAGTGTGATCTCCCTCTTTATCTCGACCTGTGAGCTTTTTCATCTTATTTCCCCCCCCGGTCTTGTTGAGGAGGGGGAATGAGAGAGTGGCTGGACGGGCACCTGGCAGCCAACCAAGGTCAGCCCACCACGCTTAGACATAGGCAACAATCCTGAGATGAAGTGTGAATATCCATGTGTACTATGGAAGTGGGAGATGCACCTGAACATGGGTCTGTTCCTTTGAACAGAAGAACTAACTGCTCCGAATATGACTTTGAGGGGGTCACCTACAAGTAGTAAAACAGCTTCTTTCAAAGTCAGTCTACTTTTTTTAAGCAAATCTAAACAGTTCATGGAATTAATAATTCAATATGAAAAAAAAATTGAATGAAAGCAATAAAGGTTGAAATTTATTAGTTTTTCCGAAAAGTCTTGGAAAAGACCATTTTTATATGTTTTTTTGTAAAATTTTTATTTTTGACACATAGACAGAACGTAATAAGAACTTCAACAGTATGCCGTAATTCCCCTCTATGTGCTCACACACTTAAACACACACATTTACACACACTTTTCTGAAAAGCACAAATTATTTTAAGGCATATAATGAAAAACGAGAAGATTAGATTCCTGCCTATGCCCTTTTAATATAGCCATGTCCTTTGTTTTCTACCAAAACATGCTTGTCTTACTAGGGTACACTTATGCAAATGTCCAGAATTCCCATCTCAGGCCCATCGATAGTTTCTGTCCCCCCTCTTGCAGATGTCTCAGTGCTGCTCTGCAGTTTTGATCCATGCAGCGGCAGACCCAGCTAGGTGTGAACGGGGAAGCAGCGCATCCTCTTGACACAGTGTGGGTACGCACATTCCTCACCAGCCTGTGCCTAAGGGGTGGAAGCGAAGGAGGGATTGCTACAGATTTTTTTAACATGCTCCCCACAGGAATGTTGATACAGAATCCAGTGATCTGATTTTCACTACGAAAGGAGTGGCTAGGCCAGGCAGCACGCATGTAGGGTCAGTGGGTTCGGAAATACTCCCAAGTGTAAACACTATTTTGGGGGGGGGTGGGAGGGAAGGAGGAGCAGGCCATCAGACCACTTACATAATGTGGCCCTAAGCTAGCTGCCCATTAGTACCTAAGCACTAGTTTCTTAAAAATGATGAACAGAGCTGCTTTATTTAAATGCTTAGCCATGAAACAACTAAGAACTGGTTATTAACATTTCTGTATAAAAAATTATCACTGATGCAGGAAGACTGCATCCTATATCCATGTTTTCCTATATACATCTACTCTTCGTAATCTCTGTTCTGAAAGAGGATAAACTAAGATACACGTTGAAACAATTGTTTTAAAAATGCAAGTGATATACTTGAAAAGCTGCTTGTTGTTCAAAATTAGTTTTTCCTCAAAAGCAGGGATATTACATTTCAGTTTTCAGGAATTTAAAGGGACAGTGCAACCAACACTGATGCCTGCTTATTGTAACAATATAAACCATAATACTGTTGCCTTGAATCCATTAATGAATTAATCTTTGTCAGAAGAGTGTCTATAAAGAAGGTTCTTAAAAGACCCTGAAGACATTATAGCACTGATGGTTTACCATTATGTGGTATAGCAAAGTTTTACTCAACCAGTTCTAAAAGCGGACATATGGAGTCCATTAAACCCCTCTCTTTTTTGTGGTGTAATTCTGAATGGCTGTATTATGCTACTTATTTAAAATATGGATTGTAACTTCCACCACCAATTAATAAGAGTTCTACACATTGCATGCAATTTATAAGATGCACAAACTTTGTCATCAGCACCTAAAACTGAAACAATGTCAAGAACTGTATTTCAGCTAACTGTAACAAATAGAAGATTAATATGATGAGAGCCAAATAACATTGACACACTAATTAAGTCAGGGACACACAATTTAGCTGCTGTTAAAGTCAGCAAAGAGGTGCTTCTCCTATAAATCTCCTGATATTTTGAACGGTTTGTCTTTTTTTTTAATGTATACATGGCTATCCTCTGTCACACATGCATAATCAACCTCAACCACAATATTCCCAAATAAGGAATTTACATTTAATTTTATAAATAAATATTTTAAAAAAGAATTCCACACATGAAACTAATCAACTCAGCTGATCTCCCTCCCATAATAAAAATTGCCCTCTTCACTGTTCCTTCCTCTTCTGCCACGTTCTGCCCTCTTACACCAGCACCGTCTTTTCCCACCTTCCTTTTTTTATTATGCTCTTTTGGACTTCCTGGTTAAAGCCATTAGGCCTCAGTCTTACACGTGGCTCCTGAATTCAGTGGAGTTCAGTATGAACCTAGAAAATCCCTTGTGTGTATACCTTACTTCAACATCTGGGCTATGACAAAAGATCCCAAGAAGCAAGGACCAGGGCACACACTCAAGGTTCAAGTGACTATCTTCTCGCAGAGCATCCTACCCAAATAACAAACAGCAAGGAAGTAAAGCTTAAGAGATATTTAGAAAAATATAGCTGCATTGCACTTGCACATGTACTTATGCATATATGGATTGTCAGTCAAAAACTTCATAGCAGAGACTAACTAAAAGAAAGCAACACAGGAAAGCTCATATATCTTTACTCGGCCCTCTATCACTAGGAAATGCAGTTAAAATGCAAAAAACCACTAGGTTTAGTACGCTTCTCAAGTAGTTAAGAAGAAAGATTTTCAAAGACAAAAATAAGAGTAAATGAACTAACTCCCTTGGTCTTACTGAAAACTTTAAATTTTTAAATCCATATGACCACCACATTCAATTTAACATAAAAAGCGTGATCTTTTGCCACGATATCTTAGGGAATCTGGTAGTCCACAAATACGATATCTCACTCATATGCTGGCCACTAGAAGTAGATACATTGAAGAAAATGGAAGGGAAGAAAGCACAGTCCATTTAAGACTGTTCTCCTCATGTGCCAGCCTTCAGCCTGTGAAGTGCTACAAGGCCATGAAGATGAGGATGTGCAAGGTTCTTCGTTGAGCAGACCTGTGTCTCACTGAGCCCATCACCAGCTTCGTTCAGCTCAGGAGGAAACCAAGATGAGGTGATCATATGCTGGAAGATGTTGGCAGTTAATATGTATCAGCACCTGTCAAATATTACAAACAAAGCTGAAGCCAGACTTAGGTGAATGTCAGGTTCCCAGCTAAATGCTTAAACAAGCAGATATCATCACTTGTGACACTATTGCAGCTTTTTCCTTCCTATTTTGGCTTTGTTGGCTTTGTTCTGAATGGGAAAGAGAAAGATCATCTCCACATGAACCCAAGAAAAGACTCTCCTTTGAAAACCAGCTCTTACACTTTATCTCCTTTCTGTAGTTATAAAATCTTGAATATTTCATACAGCAATCATATAACCAAGAATTAACAATCAAGTATAACACACAGCAAATGTTCTCAGATGCGTCACTGTACTCTTTTTATTCTTCATTTGTTGGCTTCTTTGCCAAGCCATTATCAGCTAATTACTGGGCTAACTATAGAACACCAAAATTGTTACATCTGCTCAAACACGGCTGTTGAGGAAAAAAAAAGATTTCTCATTTCATATTTAAGTAAAAATGAAAGTGTACATAATGATAGTTTTCAAGAGATCTCATTACTACTTTGCTTCAGCTATTCACAGTTTTTCACATAAATACGTCCTTTATGTTTTTAAGAGGACTGCACAGCTATATTATCTACCCACCACAACCCTACCTTCAGGCTACTCTCCAAGGTCTTGTAATACATTTGAGCAGATTTGCGTTCCTCAATTCAATATCTGGAAAATTTCAATAGATCGGGTAACATTACAAAAACAGAAACAATCTTTCTACAGAACATACGGTGCAATTTTTTTCATTGCTTTTGCATCCCACTCACACAAAGCGAGCAAGGAGTAATATCAAATGCTACTGCAAAAGAGTTTACCGGTCTTTTAACCAATGTGAAAGCCAACACAGTGGACAAGACAGAGCTGCCCACTGTACAACACCTTGGGATTCACCATGCATGGTTCATAGCAAGGACCTCTGTATCCAGGAATGTTTCTGGAGCGTCCTCCACTACATTAGCAACCTGTTAAAATCATCATTGTAACAACACAGAAATGCATCTCTCCCTACTGACAGTTCTTCAAATGGCAAAGTACTTGCCAAAAAAGGACTGGCTTTTGTTCAAAGAAAACTATGCAACATGGACAACAGGCAGCCAAGCTGTAACAGCAGATTTTAAAAGTACCAGTAAAAAAAAATTTAAAGAAATCTAAACAACTTTTTCTGAGGGAGCTCGTCTTTTTTTAAGGTACTGCAAGAGGAATGTCTACTGCTGTTACAGATACAGGTACCACTGCTGGTAGATATTAAGTTTCCAATTATTTGTTATAACACAGCTGAGAGTGATTAGACAGTTTACATATGACTGCTAGGAGCCCGGTGCACATTATGTGGGCCATCAGGTCCTGCAGCCTAAACACAATTCTTGATTTAATGGATAAATGAATTTTGCTAAACCACTTCAAATACAGGAATGTTTTCTGAATCTGTGCACAGGCTGTTAGTATATTTCCATGAAGTCTCATTCCAAAGAGATCACAACACACTTTGTCAGACCCAGTAAAAACTGCACCCCAAAATCCCATACCAATGAATTCGATACTATTTTCTATGGCTGCTTGTAAGCTTCTACACTGATGCCTTGTTTGGCAATTATTTTTCTTTTAACTAAATGATACTTTCTATGAAAGTTGTCTGCTTTTCATGAAAAAGGTTGTTTGGGTTTTTTTCCCTTGTTTCTCTGCCTAACCTCCCCCACCACGGGAAAACACTTCTTTGTTTTTCTCCACCAAATACACTGGTTCCCTTGCTCATTTTTCCAAATTAGCATCTCTGTGTTGTGGAAGCATAGTGATCTCGGTCCTACAGGAAGGATCTGAGGCTTAAGAAAGGGACAAAGTAAGGCTACAAATTCCCTTTCACTGCATTTTTTACTGCTCAGTTGCCAGTGTCCTGGAACTTGACTTGTTCTTACAAATCCCGTTATTGAAGATCTGAAATTTCTGCTATGCTGTCTTGTAAGAAGAAGAAAGTAATATGGCAGCACACTAATGCAATACCAGAATTTTGCATCATTATTATATAAGTAATTAATTAAGCATTAATTAGGTGGTCCCAAAAGAATATCTCCTTTTTCATTTATAAAGGAACTGTCCTTTCACTTACACAAACGTATTGAAAGTCTGTCTATCCTGGAAGCCAATGCACTGAAATACCTACAGGATGAACTCCATGGGGAAGAAAAGGAAACTATAAAAAACATGATGGCTTTCAATATAAACAATATAAAACTCTGCAGTACACAGTGGGTCCATTTCTGGAATTATAGACTTCAAAAACTTTTGAAACATCACGTATAATGAAGGCCCTTGATCAATATTCTGCCCTTCACAAATTTCAAGCAACAGTGTGGCACCTTGACAGTGCTAATGCCAATCCAAGAGGAAAATATTGCATGGGAAAATTAAAACTGTATTGAAAGGCTTTCAAGCTTCCTTTCCACTTGCATGGTCCTAATGGATGAGCTACAGATAAGATACACAGGCTATTTGCTAGACTATACTTTCCAGTTTGGAGCCCAGTGTTTGGAGGTCCATTTTCCCCACTGAGTAACACCAACTAATTTACTAAATGTATGGCCACTGAGACCATTATGATCATCACTTCTAAGATTTTTGTAGCGCATGCTGTGGTATCAATAGGAATTTATTCTTTCCTACTTCTTAAGTGATCTGAGTAACTCTCAGATTAAACTTGGGGAGAAAAACCAGTCCCAGATTAAAAGATCATGGTAAAATAGAAGAGCTTGGATTTACTGCTTCATTGATTAGAATTATTTTATTATCATTAACCCCAATGTAAAAATGTAACCATTCTCATAATTGAGGAGTCTTTTTCTTCTGTAAGACTTACTGAAGAACTCTTTACATATTCTTTATGTTGTCTTGTTTCTGGATCCAATGAAGAATACTGAGCTGAAGGTAATAAAGCCACTGGCCCTATCTAAGTTATGTCCAGCAAGATGTGATAGGCATCAACATATAATGTCAAACAGTTGAAATTTCTTAAGGCTTTTTGCTCTTAACCCCAAAATAAACCAATAGCAGATGAGCCTTGTCAACAATTTGCTAGTTGCTTAGTACACTCTGACTACCATGTTCTAGAATGCACACTATATATCTGGTTGGTATTAAAGTGCATAATGAAGAACATATTTACATCCTGTATTTTTCCAATCTTATTCACTATATTACAGGATTAATGGCCTACAGTTCATGTCAGGAGCCAATTTTTTCTAATAAAATATGAAGCATTTATCTACTGAGAGGCTGGAAAGGGCACAGTTTGTTTATTGCCAAGTCTGAAACAATGCTAACAAGAGCATAAGTTACTGAATCTCATTCATGCCCCTGAAGTTTCACATGCTAAGACTATGCTGAGTAAATAAAATTCAGAAACCTAAAGGAAATCCTATTCTCTTATTTTTATTGAGCATTAGTAACAAGCTTGGCTCTGTACTGGAAACAGCCTGTTTTCCAGCTCACCTCAGCTACTTCTAAGGTACCTAACACCTCATTATAATCGACACAAGACATGGAAAGTACTGGGCAAATAAGCAAAGAAACACAATCCTACCAGAACCTAGGAAAATCACTGGATAAGCCAAGTTTGTTGACAGCCATATCCAACTGTCACAGCATTTCATCTGGCACTTGTGAACCAATGGTGATATTCTCATTCCATTCAAGTCAATGGAAGATGTGCCATTAATTTCATAAGGCCAGAATTCTCCCTATATCTTTCTCTTAAAGAACCTACAGAACAGTTTAAACAAATAACAGTATACTGCTCTAAAGTCCAAGTATGAGGTTTTGACCATCATGTTGTTCATGGAGAAAGCTTGCAAAGAACATATTGGATAAAGGCACTAAAAGTGGAAAATAATGAATGCTAAGGAACAGGTCTTCCAAGTTATAAATATCAGAACAAAAAAGGTACATAGCAGAATGTAAGTAGAAACAGAGAACTAGATAGCAGAAATGAATCTATTTCTTCTAAGTGATGTGAAGAGTCTTCACCATTATAGTGCTGTTACAGGTCTATGCCAGGAGCAAATGTGTAGTCCCATTTTCCAGATGAAGAGAGATGGGGACAGGAGATGGACTGAACAACTCACTAAGGTCACACAGGCTGAGAGTCAGGAAGTGAAAATAGTTCTTCTGCATCCTTAGACAGCTCCTTATCACTGCAGTCCTCCTGTTCTAAAACTTTAGTAAAACTGAACATAATCAGTGCAAAACCATAACTCATAGATCTCTTTAAAAAAAAAAAATCAATTTACTAAATTTTAAAAGACTTCAAAACTTCCTACAAAGTTTTCTTCAAAAAAAAAAATGAACCAATAAAACCATTTTCAATAAAGGCAGGGCTTTTTGGAAGTTGGGAGACAGGAAGAAGATGACACTTCCAATAAATATGGAAGTTTCAGCAACAAATTCAGAGAGAAAATAAGGATTTGCAGGCAAGACAAAAGAGCTTATAGAAACTTGGAAAAAAACATGAAGGAAGAACAAATGCTAAAAATTATGCTAAAGATGCACGTGACAGAGGAGGAGCAGCAAAGTCATCTAATTAGAAATGGGGAAAGTAGAAGAGCAGAATAGGTGTCTTTAAACATAGTGGAGAAACACCAGATAGGAAAATTGTAACTCTGGGCACCAGTGACACAGCCAGGAGCAGTCCGAGGACTATCAAGAAGAACTACAGAGCCCTGGGAGCAGTGGTAAGGGACTCGGGAGTGCAGGTAGTTCTTCCATCAATCCTGCCGGTCAAAGGGAAGGGGTTTGAAAGTGCCAGTCGAATCTGGCGAGTCAACAAATGGTTACGGGACTGGTGCCACAGCCAGGGGTT
>NW_008795524.1:114184-119250 GCF_000699145.1 Aptenodytes forsteri
TCTAGTTGAAGATGTCCCTGCCCACGGCAGGGGGGTTGGACTAGATGACCTTGAGAGGTCCCTTCCCACCCAAACTATTCTATGATAAATAGGCATATATTACCACATATGAATGTATCTGAGTTGCAGAAAGATGTATGGAAAAGACAACTCAAACTCTCACTGTTTCCACACTACACAAATATACACTTAGCTGCAGGACGTCACTTTAATTCAATCCAACAGCACTGTGCTTTACAACCTGCATGTACTTAGCACAAATAGGCATATATTACCACATATGAATGTATCTGAGTTGCAGAAAGATGTATGGAAAAGACAACTCAAACTCTCACTGTTTCCACACTACACAAATATACACTTAGCTGCAGGACGTCACTTTAATTCAATCCAACAGCACTGTGCTTTACAACCTGCATGTACTTAGCACATTTAAAACATCCACCAAATCTTCTGTTATCCTCCCTGTTGTCAGCCCAAGGCATCAGAGTTTGAGACATCAAACAATGATGATGGACCAGACTTGGAAATCTTGAACTAGAACAGATGGAGCTCATTTGCTGTTCAGATATGTATAGCTTTATCTCCCCATCTTGCAGGAACACCATTAAAAATGAAATTAAGTGAAGTAGCTTCTGTATTTCAGATCCACTTAAATCACAGCAGGCTGGGACTCATCCAGAAAGAACAACACTTAATGGCTATAGGGCTTTTTTTAATCCAAATCAGAATTCCCTCATAAAGAAGATAAAAAATAAAAATATATGAAATTTACCTGTGTACTCTGGGTGCTTAGCGTTCAGCACATTTCAAGCAGAAATTAAAATTAATATTTGGCAAGGGGGTACTGAATTTCTTTGGTTATTCTGTGGGAATGCAAATACAGTCTTAAAAAGAGACAAGTCATATGTTTATAGAAAACGAAAAGCCACTTGGCTCACATGACAGACAAGGTTTGTAATTTGAATAATAAGAGAGTCTAGAATTAAAGGAAAGACACTGGCAGCTCTAAGGAGGTAAAGACAAATATGCTATACATATTTTTTTATTCTTAATATAAGAAATATACATTTCTTAATTTTGAGAATGCCTTAAATGTTTAAAGCTATGTTTCCATTTTCAGATAAGTTACGGTAAAAGTCAGTAAGGTGTTCAGCTAAGTATCTCTAAACACAGGCCTCAAACATCTTAATTTCAGAGCCCAAGTCTGAGGTCCCTCAAGCCTCTTGTCATTTTCAAAATCTGATCATGTAATTATCTTATTCTAGTACAAAATAAAACATAATTTGTTTGTTATTAATATATAAATTGTTCTTACAGCAATTTAGTCAGCCTACTGCAAATGCCAACTTGCATATGAAAAGCCCCATCCTTTGTGTCTGAAAGTTAATAAAATACATCAGGATAAAACCCCATTTAAATATTTTTTCAGACTCATATCTTGTCATGAAAAAAACTGCAGTAATTTCTGCATGCTACAGAGCAGAAATGCAGAGTCACACAGGTTTTGCTATCTCATCTCTGGCAGACATGAGAACGCAGAATACTTCACATCAGACAGAGCCAACACTTTCTAAATCTCTTAGATCATTGCCATGGATGCAGTGTTCTACATGCAGATGTTTGCTCAGTCAATAAACTCGGAGGCAGGAAACTCATTTATGTGCTCATTATCCTTCATAATAACCATATACATACCTAGAGATTAACACTGTAGGACCTCTTAGCCATGCAAATCACTGATATAATTTAAACTGCCCTGTGATAAAACACTGCCCTCTGCACCAGAGAAACTGAGGCACAGAAGTGAAATAAAAACTTGCAGTTCCTGTTTAAGCTGTGAATGCTGAACATTTATTTAAGAAAAAAAAAAAGAGAGGAAAAAAACTTCTTTGCAGAGGCACATGCAAAAATCCATTATGGGGGTGGTAGGGTAGAAGAATCTGGTTTTAAACATACTGACCAGCTCTGTTGGTAAGAGAACCAGGCACCTTGGATTCAAATTTCATGCTTTCACCACTAAACCACAATCCCTGCAGAGCATTTAAGTAAAGCTGTAAAATGGAACATCAAACAACAAATGCAAAGCTCTAGGATGTACTTGAATACTATCAAGAGCATTCAGCTAATCAGATTTCTCCTTGGCTAAACATACGTAAAAAAAAGAGAAATTATTCCATACAGTAGAATATCATGGGCATCTCTATACGGTTAGTACAACGAGAGAGGAGGTAGTGTTTCTGTTACAAACTAAGCATGAATGACAAAAATCAAGAAACAAATTAACACGGTAACAAGCAGTGATGAAAAACAAGTCAGCTACGTTTGTGGCTAAACATAATGGTTAATGCTTAGTCACAATTTCATAAGTTAGCAGTGTGAGATGTAAATGCAAAAGAAGGATAACACTAAATAGTTCTGACATTAAATCATTTCAATACAAGTTCCCTGAGAGACATGCTACCCTCCACAGCACTGCATTTCGTTGTGTGCTTTTTCTCATTACATACCTGCCAGGCTTAACTGTGACTTGAGGTATTTTTAAGAAAGATCAAGCCCAGAAAGGCACATGCTATGCTGAACCTCACAAAAATCTAGAATCAGTTACCATTTTCTGTAGAAACAGAAACTTTGTAATGAAAATTTTACATGGAAATTGATATACTGACCAAAAGCATTGCTCACTCCAGCAGCTGTCAATAATGCTTTAGAGAAAGGTATAAGAAACCTTTTGTTGGTAAAGGCAAATTCATCTCCACACTGAGTATTCCGAGTTTGTGATACTCAAGTCTAAACCTAGAAGCATAAGATAAAGTACTTCCTCTGAAAAATTCTAATCTTAAGAATAATTTTTTTTTATTTCCATATAAAAGTATTTCCTAGTTCACCTTGCAATGGCCAAATCTCAGATTTAGCAGGAATGGCTATAGTGGAAAACTGTGGTGAACATCCACTTAGTCACATGATGTGTGCACAATCAATCATTCCATTTTATTCTACCCCATCCCAATTCATAGCAGGGTTGAGGGTTAAAAAAAAAATATCACTTGTGACTTGTTTTTTCAGAGGTGCTAAGCATCCCCAATCCTTATTCTCTTTTACCTTTTGGAGGAATTCAGACCTTTATAACCCCAAGACTCAATTTCTACACCTATAAGAGATACCCCTCACTTCAGAGAGGTGCACGGGAAAGTGTCCTGAGCACTCCAAAACACAATCACAAAACAGAAGAATAAGTGATTTTGAAAGACACCATCACAGGAGGCATGTTATTAAGAATGAGGCCACTGGGTTCACTAACCCCACATAATCAGAAAACAAAGACTATGGTGAATGACGTACCATTACTACTAACCACTCCACTGGGTCTTCTCCTGGATTTTGAAGTGTTAATTCATTTATTTTTTTTGAAGCTGTCCATATCCGAGGATATAAACTACACATGTAGCTGTTTATCAGCTAGAGTGCGTACACTGAGCTCCCAGCGAGGATAAAAGCAACAGAATGTAGATGAAAAAATGTTAAGACTTTAGTAATTAGAAAAAGCCAGCTGCAGCTAAGAAGGAGAAGGAATGTTAAACTGGGATTTTAAAAAAAAAAAAAAAAACCAAACCACCCCACACTTTACTGCAGTTGAGACACAGAAGCCAAGTAAATTACTGGACTCTTTCACTATATGACTGCTGGTAGAAAACCGTGCATGGAAAAACTACTGCAGCTGATCTGGTAGGAACACAAGCCCTAAATGGAGGTCTTCATTCAGGTCAAGCTTTGGCAAATTCTAATCCTTCTCAGGTGACATTACTTGTATTCGACCACATCCAGTTGATCTCTTCAAATATTTTCCTTCCTCTCCTCCTTAAGCCTTCCAGAGTGTGTTTAAGTAGCACAGACTAATGTTATTTTACCCAATGAGCCTCATATTACACCAGGCTCAATATGCAGTAGTTTCACTTAGCGGCTGCTTGGAAAGCTATTAAGAAAAAACAATATGAAACCAAGTCTGTCTTCAGATTCAGGTTTAATAGAGTCACATTTCAACCCTTTTCCAAAAACTGAAAAAAACCCTACATATTGATGCCACTGCTAATGTTACAATAACTGAAATAAAAGTTGGAAGCAGCAATACTTTTTCCAGGAGTCTGATGGAAAGAACTGAAAGTAATGAAAGAGAGTTTGAGTTCTCAAATACAGCATTAGCAAAGTGAACTACAGTTCTTAAAAAAAAAAAGTGCCTGACCTTCAGTATTTCTGTAGGATCTGACAGTAATATTGCATGAGACAACAATATACCTGAGCAAGCACTACTTCAGAAACATATGCTATATCTGAGACAGACTGACGGATTTACAAGAAAAAGAGTGAGACCAGAGTTAGATCTATTATCTTAATCATTACATTCACAATGCACTGTTCGGTATATGTAAATATTTGGAAACAAAAAAATGGGGGAGCAAGGAACTCATAAGATGCAAAATTAGCATGATTTAGAACCTTATTTTATGATAAATTTAAATGGCTCAGATCACCCAGACAAACTCAGTTTTTCATCTTCCCTCTGATTTCATAGAATCATAGAATGGTTTGGGTTGGAAGGGACCTTAAAGATCACCTAGTTCCAACCCCCCTGCCATGGGCAGTGACATCTGCAACTAGATCAGGTCGCTCAAAGCCCCATCCAACCTGGCCTTGAATGTCTCCAGGGATGGGGCATCCACAACTTCTCTGGGAAACCTGTTCCAGTGCCTCACCATAGTGAAGAATTTCTTCCTTACATCTAATCTAAATCTACGCTCTTTCAACTTAAAGCCATTACCTCTTGTCCCATCACTACATGCCCTTGAAAAAAGTCCCTCTCCAGCTTTCTTGTAGGCCCCCTTCAGGTACTGGAAGGCTGCTATAAGGTCTCCCTGGAGCCTTCTCTCCTCCAGGCTGAACAACCCCAACTCTCTCAGCCTTTCCTCAGAGCAGAGGTGTTCCATCCCTCTGATAATTTCCATGGCCTTCCTCTGGACCTGCTCCAACAGGGCCATGTCTTTCTTATGCTGAGGGCTCCAGAGCTGGAC
>NW_008795524.1:122547-128202 GCF_000699145.1 Aptenodytes forsteri
CAGCCTTCTCACTGCCTCCTGCAGCTCAGCCACCTGCTGCAGGAGGTCCTCCACCTGGGCACACCTTTTGCAGGCAGGTCTGCTGCCTGTCCCTGCCCCAGGAGAAAGGCCTAGGCACTTCCTGCAGCCTCTCCCTCCAGCAGCTCTGTCTGGGTGGAGGCATCGGCCACCGCTGGGGTAGATGGTGCAGACCACCCAGCCGGAGCTCCAACTTTTACCCTCAGATGAGTGCCTGCCATTCTGCCTTGAGGGTCTGGTAGGATGAGTGCCCTTGACCTGTGCCGATGGTCACAGAACGGTGCCCGGTTGCTGGGTTATGTGTAGTTCAGGTCTCCCACTTGGCCAGTGGAATACCCCTCCTTCGAAGAGGCGCCCTCCCTGCGTGCCCTCCTGTGCAAACTGATGTGCCACGCCCTGTTTGTCCACCCTGGTCGCGGCGCTCCCTGGGGCTGCCTTTTGTGGGAGTGGGGGGTGGCCACCGTTACTCCTGGCCCTGCCCAGGCCTCACCAGCTGCTCTCATGAGAACTGCCAGCTCCTGGCAAGTCCCTGCACTCCCCTGGGGTTTCCCCAGCTCAGGAAACCCCCCTGTACGCTGCGATCCCCGGCTCTGCTGCGGAACGTGCCTGCACCAGAGCTGATCACCTCTGCGAGTTTCACGTCTTACCTTTCATTTCCACTGTGCATCATCAGCTTTTTTTGCATGTGTGCATAGGAGGGAGAAGGGAAGTAAAAGGTGGAGCAGGTGCTATTTCAAGACTTCTGCTAGACTGGGAGTCTTGTTGAGGGGAAAGTGACAGAGCTGGGAAGTCCTGTGTCACTGCTAAATACCAGGAAGCTGCTCTGGGTTGATCGCAGTACTCCAACAAACTTAAGGTGATTGCAACTGCACATGATTCAGTCATGTATCCCAAGGATTCCTAAAAGGAATGGACTCTCCGTGTTTCCCCTCCACAGCTGACTATTGCTAAAACCAAGTAGCCACAAGCTAGGTACCTGATACATTTCAAAACCACCTTTCACAGAACAGTTGAGGTTGGAAGGGACCTCTGGAGGTCATCTGGTCCAATCACCCTGTTCAAGCAGGGCCACCTAGATGCAGTTGTCCAGGACCATGTCTGGATGGCTTTTGAGTATCTCCAAGGATGGAGACTCCACGATCTCCCTGGGCAACCTGTGCCAGTGCTCGGTCACCCTTACTGTAAAAAAGTGTTTCCTGATGTTCAGAGGGAACCTCCTGTGTTTCAGTTTGTGCCTGTTGCCTCTTGTCCTGTCACTGGGCACCACCGAAAAGGGCCTGGCCCTGGCCTCTTTGCACCCTCCCTTCAGCTACATTGATGAGATCTTCCTTGAGTCTTCTCCAGGCTCAACAGTCCCAGCTCTCTCAGCCTTTCCTCACAGAAGAGATGCTCCAGTCCCTCAGTCATCTTTGTGGCCCTCCATTGAACTCTCTCCAGTATGTCCACATCTCTCTTGTACTGAGGAGTCCAGAGATGGACACAGTACTCCAGGTGTGGCCTCACCAGTGCTAACTAGAAGGGAAGGATCTCCTGCTAGCAACACTACTCCTAATGAAGCCCAGAACACCATTAGCCTTCCTTGCAGAGCAAGAGCACATTGCTGGCTTATGTTCAACATAGCATCCACCATGACCCCCAGGGCCTTTTCTGCCAAGCTGCTTTCCAGCTGGGTGGTCCCCAGCATATATTGATGCATGGGGTTATTCTTTCCCAGGTGCAGGACTTCGCACTTCTTGTTGAACCTCATGAGGTTCCTGTTGATTCCTCCAGCCTGTTGAAGTCTCCCTGGATGGGGGGTAATTTCCAGTATACTGCTGGCACAAGATGCAAATAACAAGACATTTTTAGCAGAAGAACAGACAATATCCTCTTCTTCTTGTACCCAAAGTTGAGCAAAACTATATTCCCTTCGACACAACATAGAAGTCTCTCTATTGGGTTGCAGATTATGCGAAAGAGATTGATAGAGCATATGCAGCATAAATATTGGAAGATAACAGAAAAACTGATGATTTTCTTGCTGAGAGAGATACAGATGAGGCTGAACTCTGCTATCTGAAATAGAGGAAATACTTTTCTTGTGCTAGTACATGCCCTCAATGCAGAGAAGCAGCATAATCCAGTGAACATGGACAAGTCTTAGAATCAAAAATGGAGATAAGATACCCAATTTCATCTCAAACTGTTAATCACAAGGTTATTCTGTGCCTCCTCTTCCTCTCCTACCCTGCGTCGGTTTTGCTTACTTGAACCCTTCAAAAGAAGTATGTATTTTTACTACTACAAGTCCATATAGCAGTAGAGATACACACTGTGTAGCACTAGGTGGCCTACAGGTTCTGTTCACCTAAATATAAGATTTTGCAGAAGATTTGCTTCTCAGTTTCACAGCACACAAAATTGCATTGAAGCAGTTCATAGTTTTCTGCTTCTACAACAGTCTGTACTAAAAACCACAAAAAAACCCACAGTAAACTTGAATCAAAGCAAGCTTTATAGAAAAAAAAAGTTATTTTAAACAAAAATATTGGGGATTTTTCTCATTTTACGTTGCAACTACAGCTACAAATATTTCCTAAAACTCCCAAAAAAACCTTTGAAGGCCAAGTGCAACAGGTGAAGTTCAGCAAAACCTGAGACTGACTAAAAGACTTAAGATAAGCACTTGTAATTCTGCGGTTTCATTAGCTAAAAAGAGAAACCATGACCCACTGTCATCTCAGCATCAGCAAAGTTGCTGCACTCCAGCATACTGCAGTAGTGCTGTGAGAAATACAGTTGGAAGCCAAAGCACCTGTTGAGAAGCACTATTTCAGTTAGATGCTTCCATTATTAACTCCCATACTGCCATAATATTAACATTTCACACTGGAACACTGCTTAGCATTTACATAAAACAGGGATTTATTTTCTATTGCCATTGATGCATACATTTATTAACCAGAAGTTTTACATGTGGAAAAACTAACACTGAAAGCAATCCCTCTGACTTCCTGAACATATCGTCTTATCAGCAAGGCAGACTTCCCAGCACCGAACCATGTCAGGTAGACAACACAGACACAAAACAGGCAATCTGCCCACGCGCAATCAACATTTTCTGAACATCTTGAAAATCACCAAGAGAGACGCATGGAGGCCAGGTAAATTTTTGATGGCCCATGCAAGGAGCCTAAGTTGAAGAACTGTCCTGTCACCAGCTGTTGCCCCAGGAGTAGATCACAACAGCAGAGACACACAACTGCCCCACTCCAAAAGGTGCTGTCCCTCAGATATCCCTCAAAGTCAACTTTCCTCACAAATGATCATTCAACAAAGTAGGGGAGAGAAGAGTGAACATTTTGGAGAGGACAGGAGACCAAATTTAGAAGTAAAATCACCTCCTGAGAATGCTCCTGATGAAAACATTAAATCATGTAATTCCATGAGGACAAATAAATAAGCAAACCCTCTATAAAATGTTCTTTGGGTTTAGATCCCTTGCAAAAGTGAAGCATCTCAGATCAGAGGCCATTTGTAAGTATTTTGCAATAATTAGCAATAGCTTTAAACAAACTAAAAACAAGTGGCTGCTGTGTGGTTGTGCTGTGAACACAACCTAACATACCTTGGGTGCTTTGCAGTGATCCTGCTGAGTTAGTTACTCTTGCTGAGTCAAAACTGAACCCGTGTCCATCACGTTATTAGCATGCACTATGTAAAGTGAGACCTAAAACAGGTCTGAACTAGCTCTAATGAAAAGCCAAAGAACATTTCTGCTACTGGAGGGAAATCCAGGACAGATGCTGCTCTGGCAACCTTAATTCAGAGTTTATTGTCTAAGCAGGGCCAGGGCTACAGGACCTCACCTCAGTTGGGATCCTTAGGTACTATCTCAATATAGATAAATGAAAGATGATGAAACTTTAATTCCCATTCAAAACAGTCTTAGCTACATGCTTGTCAGTGGAATCACTAGGTAAGTCAGTAGGTTTATAATGAAAACATATCATATCTACCAAAATTTTTTGTAGTAATTCAAGAAAGAAGCAAGAGCAACTCAGTAACACCTGTCTTTGCTAAGCATAGTTGCTGTTTCCGTGGTTTCCAACTTGCCCAACAAGTTTTAGTATGGACACGCTGGGTGTTGTCAGCGCTGCTATACATGTGCAGATTAATCTGTGCATGCACAACAGCCATTTGTCTGATGTGGCTAGTTTGGGGTTTTTTTGGTATTTCAAAGGTGGCAACCATACGGCTGAAAAGACCATACATTAGTGCAGAGCATATATTTGTGCGTAACATATTTCAGCCAGCATTTCAACTCAAAAAAGAAAATAACATGGCTGGATCAGGAAGTTTATATTTTGTTGAGTCACTGCAGTTCTGACACAAATACTGTTGTCCCTTTGCAGTCTATATCAGCACAGGTTTCTCCCAATATATAAAAAGGCACTGACATTGTCTTTGTTGCTGCACATGGTCTACTTGGGAATTTGTGTTCACACAACTGCCCAGTGATTAAAAAAAAAGCACCAATTTAGGCAGTACCTAAAAGCCAACATCACAAACACTATTTATCTTTTAGGTCCCTTCCTCCATCTCACTACATCTATGTTTGGGTCTGTTTTTCATCTAGATGGAGAAAATCTTGACAATTCTCAAAAAAAAATAGACAAAAGTTTCTGCAAGGTAAATTTGAGACTCATAATCCCTAAACCATGCGCTCTGGATTATTTTTAGATTTACATTTTTAATAGCCTAGAGAGCAAAAATTATTTTTTAAAAACAGAAAATCATACTAGAAGGATTTTCATAGTATTTTGCATCTATGTTAACCGTACATGAGATTTGCTCTTACCCTCTTCAAATAACATTCATAATTCAATTAAAAGTGTTTATTATGAAATGCAATTACAGAACTGCATGCCTTTTCTAAATATTACTTGTAATTACTTACATTTTCCTTGTTACAGTCATACTAACATCCCATAAAAACAACAAAAAAAAAGAAATGAGAGCAGATAGCATAAATTCCATTCCCTTATAAAATGACAAATTCTTACAGATACATCAAGTACTTGGCTCTACAGAAATTGGTATTTCAAAAAGAAATACGTAATTGATTATTTACTGGACGCCAAGATTTGCAACCTGCCTGCTATCAAAAGATGTTTCTCCTATTACAGTGAAACAGAGAGCATGAACTTTTTTTTCCAGTGCTCACCACATCTTGGCAGACGGGATCTTAAAAACCTACCCTGCCTTTGCAATCACATAATCAAAGTACCCAGAACACCATTTACTTCTCTGCTTTCCCTTAAAAAAAAAAAATCATCTCTTTCTGCCCCATACTACAGTTTTATTCCTTTACGTTCTTTTGCTCTTCACAGTTTGTACATAGAGTCATAGAATGGTTTAGGTCGGAAAAGACCTTTAAGATCATCAAGTCCAACTGTTAACCTAGCACTGCCAAATCCACCACTAAACCATGTCCCTAGGCACCACAACTACACATCTTTTAAATACCTCCAGGGATGGTGACTCAACCACTTCCCTGGGCAGCCTGTTCAAATGCTTGACAAGCCTTCTGGTGAAGAAATGTTTCCTACTATCCAACCTAAACCTCCCCTGGCGCAACTTGAGGCTGGTTTCTCT
>NW_008795524.1:128490-128855 GCF_000699145.1 Aptenodytes forsteri
TCCCCAGCCACTCTTCCCCAAGCCTGTAGCGCTGCATGGGGTTGTTGTGACCCAAGCGCAGGACACGGCACTTAGCCTTGTTAAGGGCATCCAAGTCCATAAACAAGAGGAAAGGCCAGGAAATTTAATCACTAATCTTTCATGTGCTACCACCTAAAAAGAAATTTGAAGTGACAACTTCGCATTTAAGCAACAAGTAATTGCATCATAGAATCATTGAGGTTGGAAAAGACCTCTAAGATCATCAAGTCCAACCGTCAACCCAACACCACCATGCCCACTAAACCATGTCCCTAAGTGCCTCATCTACACGTCTTTTAAATACCTCCAGGGATGGGGACTCCACCACTTCCCTGGGCAGCCTG
>NW_008795524.1:131716-138567 GCF_000699145.1 Aptenodytes forsteri
GACCCCTTTGCCCTTCAGGACTGTCTCCCAAGGGACTCTCTCAACCAGCGTCCTGAACAGGCCAAAGTCCGCCCTCCGGAAGTCCATGGTTGCGGTTTTGCTGCCCCCCCTCCTTACTTCACCAAGAATTGAGAATTCTACCATTTCATGGTCGCTAAGCCCAAGACGGCCTCCGATCACCACATCTCCCATCAGTCCTTCTCTGTTAGTAAACAGCAGGTCAAGCGAGGCACCTCCCCTGGTAGGCTCACTTACCAGCTGTGTCAGGAAGTTGTCTTCCACACACTCTAGGAACCTCAGTCAAACCTCTATCAAAATAGAGTAAGATTAAAGCATAGAACATATATTCATTGGAGCATTGCATTCAAGAGTATTTAAGTACAAACACAAGGATGAGGTAGTGTGACCTGTACATGTCCAGAAAATGCTAGCACCTGCTCCATGGACCACAGTTTGATAGATTAAGGTCAGAGATGTGCATAGCTTCAAAATCAAGGTGCTAAGATGGAGCAATCCCAAAGTAAAGACATACAATTAAGGTCTCAAACCCTTGTAGTCTCTGAGGAAGATCTACAGAGGAAAGTATTGTGATACTCCATCATTTTAGATGAGTTACAGTCGCCACCTTACTGCCCACAGATATATGAAGTTCAACACGTATAGCAGTAAACCCTGGTCAATAAGTGGCCTTTATGTATGGAGCTGGCTGGACAAAGCCATTATGTAGATAGAAGAAATAGCTGTACGACCCAAACTCTGCATCTGCTTGATGGTGCTCAGAAGCAAGATCCAATTGACACTTCACTTCCTAAGATGTATTAGTCAGAATCCAAGTATCAAAAAGTCATACCACAAGCCTATTCCACACTCCACACCAAAAATTACTTGACAAGAGATTTAACAGGCTTTAAACCCAGCACTACTACCCCAAAAAGTGATAGATTTACTCTGCATGCACTAAGTGACTTTGCAGCACCCAACTGATGCTTTCCAAAGCATTGCATCTGCTAAAAAAGCACTACAAAGACAACGAGTATACAAACCATGGCAGCACCTAATTTTGGTGTCTAGAGCAGCCCATGATGAAAGGATCAAGCTGTTACATTTCTGTATTATCAACAGCCAACATGTATGAAGTCATGCTTTTCACTAAGAAAAGGATTAGCAAATACTTGGAGCCTAGACAAATACAAAAGGTTTTCCAACTGTGCCTGGACAAAACTTTGAGGTGAAAAGAGGGTATGCCTGAGGAATTTAATTTACTATTAAAAATACCTGAAGCTAAATAAATCTCTAGTATGAGAGAAAGTATAAATTTGACAGACTGTATCTGTTAAAGTTAACAGAGCTACACCAACACATAGTTTTAATAAGAGGTCAGAAGATTGGATGTGGTGGATCCCTTCTCATTTGGGGTTGATTTCAGCTTACTTCAGGGGCTAACAATGAAGATGTGTACATCTGAACTACACTTCAATTATAGATAGAGGCAATCAAGTCATCTTATTTAATATTCATTGAGTTTGGGGTATGCTTTATCCAATCAAAGGCAGGCATCTACTGGAGGATGGAGTTAATTGTACCAACAGCTCCATGGACTGTGCCAACTAGCACTAAATCAATTATAAAAGAAAACATAGACATTCATGTTGCAGATAATTACATGTAGTCATGTGAACCCCACCCCTGGAGTTTATAATCAAGGATGCATTTTTGGAAAGGGATGTTATGGTCAGCTATAAGCGTCTGCATTTGATGTACAGTGCACTGGGAAAAGTTTGCAATCTGTGATGATCTGCAGGTTTGACTAGACAGTCCCCTCTAACCTATGGTTAGCTGAGGTTTTTTGGTATTAAAAAAATAGCTAGAAGATCAGAAATGAAATGCAGACCTCCATGGAATAGTCAGACTCCTGGCAGAAGTAGGTAGAAAAAGAAAAAGGAAAACCAAAAAAACAGCTTATGGAAAGGCCATTGTTTATTTCTTTATGCCTTAAATTTTGGTAGTGAACAACTCTTCCACTTTCTAGCGTTTAAATAATGTCATATTTTTCATTAAAAGCAGCTTATGTAAACAACACCATACTAACATACTTTAGCATAGTAATTATACTGGCCTGTATATTGTAAATGATACATTGATGTGAAAAACTGCATTCTTGCTGTTACCATCATAGCTTCCCTATATTAGTATACAACCTCACTTTTGGTATTTGTCATGCATTTTGAACTGCTCTATTATAAAATTAAGCCAAGTTTAGCAAGCAGACAAATGTAAGTTCTTCATCACAGTGTAAATCTTCTTGCAGGTTTTAATACAAAAGCATATATGCATAGACTTCAAGGTTTGACCAGACACACCCATCTAGCCCAGTATCCTAACCCCAAGTGACCTGTAATGGAAGCTAAGGGATGGATACAGAAAAGGAAGAGCATACATAGAGCAACGCTGTGCCAGCACATGCTCCCCATTTTCAGTGTCCACCATAACGGGCCTTGAGACACCTAAGGGTGTCAGATGCACACGACTTGCTGCAGGATATCCTGCCTGGCCTCCGGTCATTCAAGAAGGTCATGTACATGTCAGACCCAAAGGGATGTCTTTTAAATATCACAAGCAGCACTAGAAACCTACTTCGGGAAACTGAATCAAGCACCTAAACTTAGGCGTCCATTTTCATGTTGAATCCTGGTCTTGGCATTTTGAGCATCTCTTCTGAAAATCTTCATGCTCCACTTGAGCATCGATTATCCTCAGTAACACTGCATCATTAGCTAGTTTGGTATTCATTCATTCACTCACACAGAAATTCTGACTTCTGCTGACATTTTAGGTTAAGAAACTTCCTCAGACTTACCAGATAACAGAGCGTAAGTAGCCAAAAGTTTAAAAATTTTAACTTTTCAATGGTTACAGTGTTAGGATATTCTTACTGCTGTGGTAACTATGTGTATATAAAGAATGTTTAATAAGTAACTATCCTAAGTAGTAAGGGGCTGAGGAACAGAAGCTACCCTCCAAAGCTTTACTACCGATCACAAGTACCTGGGAAATTACTCCAGAAAGTGTTAACATGGCTCAGTTCTTTTACAAATTCTGTTACAAGCATTTAATGTAACACCTGAGGAAAACAAGTATTTCAAAGTACATCTTCCTCGTAAGGTTTTAAGCCTTAACCTGCAGACAAAAAGTTAACTGTCCTCCAAATGTAAAACATGTTTCAAGTTCAAAGAGATGAAGATAGAATAGGTAAAATATTTGGATACTGTTGGACAATTAAAAGATATTCTTTGTAGTATCACTTTTATTTTTAGATAATAAGTTACTCTTTTGGAGTTAGCACAGTCCTTTTAAAAGCAGATGTGCTATTTACTTCAATCAAGTATTTCCAACACAGGTTCCTTTTCCCTAATGCTCAAATTGTTAATCTTTCCCAAAGCCTGACCACACAGTCCAGCTGAGACAGGTTCCAAGATTATCCCCATCTCAGGTAAGTATTTAGTTAGGAAAGCCAAATCACAATCCCCAATATCTGAACAGGTTTTTCTTCTAGTTGAAAAATCCATGTAGCAGCTTCCTATATTAATTCCTGGTTTGTGGTCAAGATTCCCATCTTACATTATTATAGAGGTTTAATTGGCGTAATTTTTATTGTTACTACTATATTTCTCCATATATGCATACACGCCTATAAACACCATATGGAGAGCTATAGTGAGCTCTGAGAAACACTTGGGGAAATTTCCTTTCCCAGGCACTCCTCCTGTTTCCACCTGTGGATATTTTGCCATCACCACTGTCGCTTACTGTTCACTCATTGACACAGATATTGCCCCTTTCTTTATGTACATCTAATACAAACAGAGTGCGAGCATCCATGAGATGAGTATGCCCCTTAGACCCTCACACTCCTTGAATATGAACTAAATAGGCAAGTATTCAACACCCAGTTTTTCTTTGAGTTCTTGGATATAGGTTCCGATTTCCCAGTGTGAGTGTGTCCCATTCACATCTCTCATTATTCCAACATTGGTCTCACCAACTCCAGAGAGCCTCTCTGTACCACAGTTAAGTCTTCCCATCAATGCAGGCATTGCTGTCACATTGACTTTTTTTTCCTCAGGGAATTTTGTTAGCACCTAATTTTTGACGCCCATTTACAATGAACCCTATATTCTTTTCTGTCAATGCTTTTGCAGAATACCATCACTCCCCCCAGTAAGCCAGCCTGACAGTCTTCATTTTTATATACTCCCATTTTGATTTGTGGTACCCTTTGGGAAAGTTGTTTTTATCATGTCTCAAAGACAAGGGAAAAACCACTGGTCTTTCATGCCCCCTGTGATATTCAGTGAAATGCTAAGACATGAAGCTGCTCATCTTATACTGACTGCTAAAGAGAAATCTGAAGAAAAGATAAAAATTTTCATTGAAATGAACAAGCGAGTAGGTATCCAAGAGAAACAAAAAATCAAGTTATACAATTAAACAAGAAAGGGAAAGGAGGTGCTTTGATATTAGGCTAAACCAGCTGTGAGATTACACCACTGACCTTTAAGCTATGTAACCCTTAAATATGTTTTAGAATGGCTTCCGAAGGAAAGGCAAGTAATCATAATTACCTGCTCAGGACGGAGACTTCCAAAGGGAGAATTTGCTGGGGTGTTTCAAGGGAAGTGAGGTTCTGCTCTGAGCCAACTAGGCAAAGCGATATTCTAATGAGCTGTGAAAGTAACTAGGAGCAGCAGTGGAATTAGCAGAATCTGTTGATTTTTTTTTTCCCCAATCAGAATCTGATGCATTTACTGAATAATTTTTAATGAAGTGACATTGACTAACAAAACACAAATCAATGCCAGGTAGGAACCACATTCTAAACCTTAATTTTTTATTCCACTTCTACTGCAGTGTTGCATGCCTTGGTTTGGGAAAGGGTCAAAAGCAGAAGGGGAATGAAGAAATCTGGGAATGTCCCCCCAGATTTGCTAAACTCTGTTTACTAGAGTATTCTACATCAGCTACAAATCCACGCGAACGCCAATACAGGCATACATACTTAAAGTTCACTGTACATTTAGCTGCTTTAAAAAAAAAAAGAGGTCATCTACACATGATATTTGCCCATAATTCCAGACTGAATGCAATTGATTTCTACCGCACAGGAGACTTAATCTATGCCAAAAATTTTATTTCATTAAGAAAATGATATTATGGAGCATCTGAGATCATGTAACAGACAAAAGAGAATGCCAGAGAAACTTTAACTGCCAGTACCCCACAGTGAATGCCTGATTATTTGCAGATGGGATATGGAAAAATTGTGAAATTATTGGAGTTTTGGGTCCTGTACGAAAGCATTACTTCAGACTGCATGTGTCATGGCAAATGTCTATTATAATTTGAATACATTCTTAGATTTTGCTTTCAGTGCTTAGAACTGGCTATGCTTACTTCTTTAGACTTATTAACTGAAAAAGACTGCATTCTTCAAAGCGCAACACAAAACCCTTAGGTGATAGCACAAAACAGTGCCAGTAAGTCAACTGTCAATACTGACATTATTTATCCAATAACTAAACTAAAAACTAATTTAAATCAATCTCTTTTGGAAAAGCCAACTGTTCAACAAGCACAACAATTGCTCTAAGATCAATCAGTGAACATGAGATCAATTAAAACCAGCTTAAGTTTTTGTAGGAGGACAATTCACACAACTCGAGCTAGATGTCTATTCACTTCACTACTCCCACAATGCAATCCTTAAGCTCTGTTGTAAAGCAGAAATACCACTATCACCCTCCACTGTCTAGCCAGCACTCTAAGTAGTTCCACATTTAATTAAAGACACAGTATACCCTTTGTTAGCACAGATAGTCTGGTCACTTTAAAGGACTGCTATCGTTTTAGCCACACACACAAAAATTAAATTCTGGAAACCATCTGTTGAAAAACCATCAAAACTAAATTGCTTTACAATTTTATTTGTACCTACTCCGAAGGTGACATATGCATGAAAGTGCAAACTATTTTCCTTTCACAGTTTTATTACTGTTTGTACCGGTTTAACACTGGAGATGTTAGCTCCCTCCCCTTCCAAATAATTGCACTGAAAGTGCAATTCTTTCAGAGATACAAATTTCTCAGCAGCTGAGCCACCTCATTTTCAGCTAACTTTAGAAATGGGGAGGGGAGACATGGCCGAGAAAATAATAGGAAAAGGGATAGCAAAATAATTCAGAACATGTGGATAATAAAAACATTTTATACTGAAGGTGTACCTCCCCCCCCCAAAAAAAAAAAAAAAAGAAAAAAAAGAAAAAAAGAAAAAACCCACAGACAGCCCTGACAGCTGGGGAAGAGCCGCAGTAACCTTTTCGTCCACATGGGTGCTGTACTGGCACAGTTCACCGCTCCGACTCCTGAACTCTGGTAATCCCGACACTAGCATCTTAGGAAAACAGATTAAACCCTAACGCACCGTTTCTCTCTTTTCCTCAAAGGCATATGCAGGCTTTGAGCAAAAGTTGGCGGCACAGAAATCCCCTCGGCGCTGGGCAAGGCGCGGTTCGCCCCGCCGCAGCGGCTCCGGGCACAGTTCACCGCTCCGACTCCTGAACTCTGGTAATCCCGACACTAGCATCTTAGGAAAACAGATTAAACCCTAACGCACCGTTTCTCTCTTTTCCTCAAAGGCATATGCAGGCTTGGAGCAAAAGTGGGCGGCACAGAAATCCCCTCGGCGCTGGGCAAGGCGCGGTTCGCCCCGCCGCAGCGGCTCTCCATGAGCCGCCCGAGCCCCGCGGGAGCGGCACGGCGGGGCCGGGGCCGCCCTGCGGCCGGGGGGGGGGGGG
>NW_008795524.1:140027-158768 GCF_000699145.1 Aptenodytes forsteri
GCCCTAACGCCCGCCCGCCCCGCGCCCCCCGCCACGGGGAGCCGCTAGACTTTTGCCTGGAGGCTCTTCCTCGGCGGGCTTCTCCCTCTCCCCGCAAAGCCTCCTCGTCGTTTCCCTGCACTGCTCATAGCCTTGGGAAACCTTGTTCGGCTCACTTCTCTCTGTTTTCTTTTTCTTTTTCCCTTTTTTTTTTTCCTATCTTCCCGCAGCGTTTGAGAACCAACTCTCTTTCTTTCATCCCTGGGTTTAAGACCTTGATCCATTTATTTTGCCCTCCTTTTCTTCTGGCTTCCTAAAATTCTCGTCTCACACGTTCCAAAGCCTCTTCTTTGAAGCGCCACTTTCATTGTCCTGGGAAGATGGCTCTTGAAGTCCTAAAGTATAAATTTAGTAAGTGATTTTTAGCTGTTTCTAACCTCATCTCTACTTGGCAAAGGTATTTTAGAGCTGGTAAAGAGGAAACCCTAATAGTACAGATAAGAGTATGAAACAAGGGAACACCCAAGAGGTTCCAGGTGAATTTAGCTCTGATGCAGGAGGGTCTGTTAATTCCTCATAGCATCAACTACACCGACCCCACAGAGCCATTTGATTTCTCTGTTCCTCACTCACAGCCTGTTCCCCAGCGCTGCAGGTACTGACAGACTGTGGCTCCTTGGTTGCGGTGCTGGACCTGCTGTGCCTGGCCTATTGAGCCCCACAGGACCTGGGGCGCTACGGAGCAGGTGCAAAAGCTGGGGAGGCATTTGGGCCTGGCACAGCTGGCACAAAGCCGGGTCTCAAAAACCCAGCTTGATCCAGGCTGACTCTGTGCTGAGTGTTTCTGCTCCTTTCCACCTCCCAGCACTTCTGGTTGTGGGAATGTGGTGCTGAAATACCTGAGCTGCCTCGGGATGGAGCCAGCTAGGTTCTCACAAAAGCAGATGTACTCTTTCCAGAGCAGAGCTGGCCCTAGAAAGAGTGTAACTGCATTCATGTGGCGCTGTGCCTGAGCTAATAAATCGTGTTAGACCCAAGCTGGTTTTTCATCCATGGCCCGGACAATCTGACCACAGATAAATTAAGTCTGACTGTATGGTGTTTACCATACCATCTTGAGACCTCAGAAATTTTGATGGTATTTATCACTATAAAATTCCTCTGAAGCAGAGAAGCATCAGCATCCTCAGTTTGCAGATGGAAGACTGTTACAAAGAGGCTAAATAACTTGCCTGAAATCAAAAGGGAGGTATGCGACAGAGTCAAAACTTGATCCTGAGTTTCCCAAGCTTTCAGACAGTGCTGTAACCCCTGGGCTGCCCTTCTTTACAGTTATCTACTGTACAGTAGTAGTACTATACTATTTTAACCACTAGTATGAAATGTAAAGATCTTTCAAAGTCACATTACAATATATAAGAATATCTTCTGATGTCAAATCTTTATTTATCTTAACTGTCGTTATGGGGTTACAGAGTATGAGATCCCACTGTGCTACACAGAGCACCTCATACCTTTCAATGTTGTCATAATCTAAGAATTACAGAGACGGGACCCGTCAACTAATTAACACAGACCTAAGTGCTAGGTCAGTCAAGGTCATTCTAGTTCAGTGTCAGTGCTCTCCAAGTGGATTTGGAGTGGATGCTATGGGAAAGAGTGCAAAAAATAAGGCATGTATATATGTGGTTTGTGGTCTTTATTTTCCCCAAACTACTTACACAGTGAAACTTGCCAAAGGAGATATATATATATAACTTGTTGCAACAGAGGCCGTATTCTATTTTAGTGGAGGATGTTTACAAGCAACCAGAGTTCTCCAAGATGTGTAGTCCTCATATCCACTTTAACTTCATGTGACAGATTCTGTGCCACAGACAGCTGAGACTGAGACTTTTTGTACTAGCAGCATCTTTGGAGTACATGGTTATTATTTTCTGATGCAGAAATAAAAATTGTACCACCACGCCGCAGATCCTCCCAAGCTGCAATGCAAAGGAGAGAGAGATCAGACTACGAGGAAGGGGAAATCAAACAGAAGTGTTAACTACACCTTTGTGAGGACTCCAACTGTTGATCTCTTTACTATTTTCAGGTCTACAAACCCATAGTCATGGGGCTTTGAGTCTACAACAGTTACCTGGAGATGAGTCTCAGAGGCCTTTGTGTAAACAGTGAAAACAGTGATATCAGGACCTCCCCACTAATACAACTCCATTTCTGGATGTGTCTGAAATATATAAAAGTATAAATGGACTTTCAGAAAGGTGCCCTGCTGACACTGAAGACAACTGAGGTCTCTCAAAGTGCAGCACTGGGTTTCAGGGGAAACAGGTCTCAGACATTTCCCCATTTCTTAAGGAAGGATAGCCTGTCACCCTTCTCCAGCCTGGGCTCCTTTGAAGGTCTTCCAGACCTGGAAAATAAATACGAGGAAAGTATCTCCAAGTGAAATTCCTAGCCTTTGAGAGCAGGAGTAAGCCTCAACACCGAGTTTTTCCTGTATGCAATGGGGAGGCAGTAGTCCAGGTGGGAGCCAGCTCTGCAGAAGAAGCCTGCAGTCGATGGTTCAGGAGCTGGCTAGCAGTTCAACATCCAGTTTGAGCCAGGCAGGCTAGGCCACCCACAGGAAGCCCACATACTACCTGGCAGCACTAGCCATGGGCTAGCATCCTATCATGCCATGTAAGCAGAGGACATAGCTACTTCCTCAGGACTGCTTGGTGTGGTTTACATCAAGAGACAGCTGACAGGGAACATCAGACAGTGAGACACTGTTGGTCTGTAACAGGCAGGCGGCTGAGCTGGAGTGGCATTTTCAAGACTTCGGTAGGAAACACAGCTATGATAGCTTTAAAGGAATATAATTATTTTTTTTAAAGTATTTATCAAGAGCTCTTTCTAAGCATGATGGGCTGTTAAGGAGACAGTATGAAAGTACTTGTATAAAAGATCCAGAATTTGAGTGATACAGACCTGCATTCCGGATCAAATGGTGATTGGTGGTAAACTCTCAGTATTGCATGAGGTATGATAGGCAAGAAGTGCTTTCAGAGAGAAGACAAGCAGCTTATACTTCCTATTATGAGGAAGAATCAGTGGAAGTATGCAAGAAAAAGAACATTACAATCAAAGTTGATGGCCAAGAACACAACGCTAGATAGACAGCAGGCTAAACTGGATTTAAATTCACAGAATACTATGTTGCAAAAAGCAAGATATTTGGCAATAAGGATCTGGATAATTGTTTTGACACTACGATGGATGGAAAATTAATGTTTTAAAATAGGCTGCATGGAAAGAATTTTCTTTCTAGATATAGACTAAATACAGTTTGGTTGTCAAATCTGCAGGTAAGCCTCAGATGATGACTAGCCAACATTACAGAAATAATATCTGAATTTGTGTCTTCAGAGAAGACTACAGATAGAGGATAGAAGGAGGAAAGAAGAGATACATTGAAGAGACTAGTCAGCCCCTGTCAGGCAGCTGGAAGGTGGATGAGGATCACCAGCGTATCCCCTTTGGGTGAGCTTCTGAAGGAATGATAACAGGAAACAAAGGCTGAGGAGAACAAGAAGAACGACAGAGCTAACGGAGGACAAGAATTCAAGCACATAGCTAGCTGTTTATGATGGTCGATAAATTGAGAAGAATGAAGGTAACTTTGAGATATGATCAAGAAAAAGTCATTAAATATTTTGGGAAGAATGGTGTCAGTGGCTCAGAAGCTGAATCAGAGTCTGCAGAGCCCAGAACATGTTTACAGTCAGAGGGAAAAGAGTCAGGGGACTTGGGAGGTTAAGGAGCAGAGGAAGGAAAAGTACTGGGATGGGTTCTGTAGGATGTGGTAGACCTTTGTGTCTGTAGTCTCACTGAAATCAACAGAGAAGAATTCACTGTAGGCATGGCACTGGTGTGTACCATCGTGCAGCACGGGGGCACTAATGAACACTGCACGCATTCTAGGGGGGACTTTGTTGAAGTGAGGAACTGGGAAAATTATCTGAGCAATAGTATGTTCGATGAACATGGTCATAGAAAGAATGCATTAGTCAAGGCCCAAGAAGATGATGTGGCAATGATTGAAATACCAGATGATGAGAGTGTGGGCAACAGCTTTAGCTGTGGGGATAGCTAGGAAGGGGTGTATTTTAGGTAAGTTATGCAAAAGTCTCAGCAGCTAAATTAATGCACTTGAACACTGCTGAGATGATTCATTATACACTGTTCTGAAATCTGAACTAGAGTTCTGTTCATTGAAAATTCAGTTTTATGTGTTGCGTTCCACAGAGTTTTCACTGACTGTAAAAGATCTTACCTGCTACACTTCGTCTGTATTAAAGCCAGAGCACTGCTGCTTTTGCAATATAAAGTAATTGAACCTTTCCATTCTTTATTGGGCTCCATAGGATGTGATCTGTAAGTATCCTAATTTCATCATATAGCAGACAGAGATCTTAAAATGAAAAATACCAAAGTTTATTTTAATAGAAATTTCTCCATATTCCTATAGTTGGGTGACTCATCTCCACACTGAAGTCATGGTCTTTCCTAAGACCAGAGTCTCAGCAATAATATGTAAGGCTACATAGCTTTACACTGAAGTAGAGGAGATAGGATGTATCTTTATTCTCAGTGAAAGAAATAAGTGATCCTGATGAGCTTTACATCTAAACTTCAAAAATAAATAAATTTATACACAACCCAGCTTCCAACTCTTTATTTCCAAGTCAATCTTTAACTCCTTTAAATTCTTAAAATACACTTAATTCATTAATTCTTCAAAATGTGATCTAAAATAATAAATAACATACTGGAATATTATGCCCAGTTTTGGGACGTCCAAAACCAGAGCAAGACCACTGGAGGGCCACCAAGGTGTTTAGGGGCTGGAGCACTAGCCCTGTGGGGAAAGGCTGAGGGAGCTGGGCTTGTTTGTCCTGAAGAGGTGGTTTTGGGGAGATCTAATGGCTCCTTCCCATACCTACGAGGAGGTTACTGAGCAAGTGGAGCCAGGATCCTTACAGAAGTCATGTGCTGAAACAGGAGAGGTTCGCAGTGGGTATAAAGAAAATTTTCCCTGATGGGAAGGATGAATAAGCACTGGAAGAGGTTTGCCCAGAGAAGCTGTGGACTCGCCTTCTTTGGACAAGGCCTTGAGCAACCAGGTCTGAACTCTGCTGATCTTGCTTTTAGCAGGAGGTTGCACTAGGGATCTTCCAAGGTCCCTGCTAACCTGGATGATTTGGCAACCCTATAAAAACCATGAGCTCCCAAAATAGGGTGAGAAGACTGCCCGTGCACCTTTCAGACACCCACGTAGCTTCCCTTCAAACCCTACCTGGCCACCTGGTATCTCTGCAACATCCACAGTGCACAAAAAACCAAACTCTTATAAAATTGTCTCTGGTTTGAAGCAATAAAATGATTGAAGCAATCATTCTATTTTTAAATTTAAGCTACAATGATTTTTAAAAATTATTTTCTGTGTAAAGCCAGTGAAGCAAAAGTATCCCGAATTCTTCTGTTGGGCCACAGAGATTTCAATATTCTCTGTGGCAAAACTAGGCTAATTTAAAAAAATGTGTTGTCTCAGCAAAAATACTCAATGCCTTATGGAGGAAGACTGTAGATATTAGGAGACTGTGATTAGAAGCAAATCCAACTAAATTCTCTTACATATTGAGTAGGGGATCAAAGATTGTCTTCTTTCTGACTCTCCTCCCTCTCTGAAACACAATCAAACTCCTCAGTTTTTGACCTGTTTGTGCAGGCTTTGCACATGCCACACTTGCAGCAGTATCCATGAGCATTTTGCCTGAAGAAGAACAAAGTCATTAAAGCTGTATGTTTTCATTAAGGGCTCATGGAAGCAAATGGAAAGAAGGGGTTAATATCTCTAAAATAACTTTTGTAGCTCTCTTGAGTTTAATTTCCAGTTCCTTCTGTAAAAAAAAAAAAGAAACACAGAAAAAGTAATAAGCAAAATATGCTCTAAATGATGTGTATCCACCTCTCCCAATTCGGACTGGCACAAGACAACCAGTTCCTGCCTGCCAGCTGCAGACACCATATTTCTCTCGGCGTGTGCAAGAGCCAATGTGCTCGTGTGTGGATATCGCATTCTGAAGGTGAGAGTTCAAATTCCAGCTTGGCAGCTGCAGATAATCCACTTCTTTTGGAGAATGGTGATTTCAGTTTGCCAGCATATAGATCAGAAAATTACTAACACAATAAATGTATACCAAGCCAGTTCAGTCTTTCTGTTTTGCAACGCTTTTCATCGCACTCTAACTATGAGTAGATGTTTGCAACATGTATATATGAGTTTAAATTTGCTCTAATATGGCCTCAGAAAAATGGCTTCACACGGACCTGTGGAATGCAAAGACGAAATGCAAACTGGTTTTTACATAGTTTTTTACATACTTTTACATAGATTTTACATCTTCTGCCCTAAGCTTTATGCAATCACTGCTTTATCTCTCATACATATACAAACCCACCCACACAAGATCATAGAGTAACTGAGTTTGGAAGGGACCTCGGAAGATCATCACTCTAACCTCTTGCTCAAAGCAGAACTAACTTCAGAGTTAGGTCAGGTTGCTGAGGGCCTTGTCCAGCTGAGTTTTGAAAATGTTCAAGATGGAGGATTCCACAGCCTCTCTGGGTGACCTCTTCCAGTGCTTGTCCACCCTCATGGTGAAAATTTTTTCCATATATCCAGAGAGAACTTTCCTTGTTGCAAGCTATGACCGTTGCCCCTTGGCTTTTCTCTGTGCATCCCATCTTCTTATAAGCTCCCTTTTATATCTGAGTATATATATGTTTATATGTTTGTTTGACATATATATTTATATATTGAATTATATTGATATATTGTTGTTATATTCTGTTTTAAATGTATGTTTCGTTTTTATTTCTACTTTGCACTTCATCTGTTTCTTTATCACCTATACATCAGATATAGAGAAAATATTTAAGATATTTTTTAAAAATGACACCCTTGAGATTAGCCCTATCTCTTCGAGACACCTACCTTGTTTTCGCACTGTTTCTGCTGATTACAGAAGGAAAGAGGAGCAAAGATGATTGGATAGCTGTAAACACAGAACTGTAACCACCATGAGCACTGATAATCGAAAGTGGCTCTCAAAATGATCCCTTATTAAGAGGAAAGTGATATGATGGAAACTTTTTAATTGAAATGCCAGAATTTGCAGATTATTTTCTTGTAACAGAAGCATTGTTCAGCATAGACATATTTTGTATTCAACATCTTGTCTGAATTACCTTCTAATTTAGTAACTGGCTCTGGAGATGTCTTCCAAGTACAATTTAGAGACCTTTACTACTTAATGTTAATAAAGGCTATGTGTTAAATGTTGTGATGTTAAGCACATGCTTTCTCCAGCATACCTATTTAGCAATAAAGTGATTGCAATATTTGTTGGAATATACAAGAAGTATCTCTGCCAAATGATAATAAAGAAGGGAGTTTAAAAAGAATTTTGGACAGTTAAGAATCCCTAGATAAAATCCTAACAATTTGTGTAGTTAATCTACAGTGACTTTCAGAAGTAAAATTGCCTCCATTAACATAAAAGCATATGTTCAAGACACTTTCATAATCTGCAGAATATTATACTTCTCCACTGTCACATCGTTGATTACCCCTTGTCTTATATATCTAACAAACAAAGCTCAGGAAAAACAAATTAAAAGAGAAGTCACGAGCATTCTCTCTGAAACACTGTCATCTCCTTTAGCCCAGCTCAGAAGAAAGCCTGGATCAGTAGATAATCCTACGCCAAAGGAGCAACAGATAGTGACACTAACAGGAGACGGGTGTATGATCTCGCTGCGCTCAGGATGCCAGCCCTTGACATGTTGTTGTGACAAATATCTAAGCACAGAAATGAAGGTTTCCAATGAAAGGGCAAGAAAAGAGCTTACATTCAGTTTTGTCAGAGGAATTGCACAGATGCACCCGAGGACATATTTTCAGAATTTGAGAACCACAAAATACAGCTTTTAATTTTAAAAAGTGCATAAACCACACTAGAATTGGGTTTTGTTTGGGCTCTATGCCCTGCTAATCACAATGGTAGCTGAATACCAGCTTCTGCTTCATTGCAAGTTTTGGAAAGGTGTATCATACCTTTCTTTTGGAACAAAAAATTTGACTCATTTCTGTCCTTATAGTAAGATAGAGCTAAACCATAAGGGGGAAAAAAGTGCAAATTTAAGGTCATCATTCTTCAGAGTAAAATTAAATTAGAAAATAGGGCAGAGAAACTGTCATGTCTGCCATTTCAACAATACCCCAGGGGCTGAGAAGGGGACTGCTGGAACCAAAAGCATGAACCACGGTACGTAAGTAGCTGTAGGCTTTAACCATGCCTATCTTCTGTTGATCAGTAGAAAGCCCATAAATCACGCTCCTTAGGGACTGAAAGGTTTAAATAAGTATTAAAGGACTCAATCCTGCACTGACAGAATAATACATATGATAATCTAGAAGATGTTGTCTGCCTTTAATTTCTACTTTCTTTTGGACTGTCTTTTTTGTTTTTCTTCACTGAGCCCTTTAAAGCAGGAGAATAAGTGAGGCCATGCCAAATGCAGATATTTCACTTTGCTTTCCCTGAACTCAACACTGAAGTTTTTATCATCACTTTAGTGGATATTTTCGGATTGGTTGGACCTCAGTGATGATTTTCATTATTTAATGTCAGCTTCTCTTCTTGGGGAAAATATGAAGTTTGGGTTTTTAGCCAGCATGACAATTAACAAAGGGAATATCACAAATCACATGGCTCAGTCTAAAAACAGCTACTGATCATTTGCAGTGCCCTCATGACACTCCCAAATCTTCCTTCACCCCAGTCCTGGTTTGGCCCACAGCTGGCAGCTGAATATTTTCTGACTGATAGCTGGCTTGGTGAATACAACTAATAATAACACTGGGCCCAAGTCCACTCCCCACTGTTTAGTACTTCTGGGGAACAGCATCTTGCACAGTAAGCAATTGTTGCAGTATCAAAATCCACATTTTTATCTGCCCAGAATGAGGGATGCAGAGGGATCTGGCTGGGACAGTTTCAGGCAAGGGATTTTTAAAAGTGAATTCATCCTGTGCTACTGATGTCCCCTTAGCAAAGTGTCACCTTCAAAACTTAAGATTTTTTTTAAATATTAGGAAAAGATAAGATACCTTATATCTTATAACACACATATATATATGGGGTAGAAACTAGGGGCTAAAACCCTGAAGAACTTTAAGGATCAATCAAGTGGAACATATTTGAATGTCTGCAACTAAATTTCAGCTGAATTGATGCACCTAAATCCAAAACAGGAATAACAATAATAAAAAACCCTCTCTTGGCTTGCTCCTCACCCTGGAGGCTTTGAACTTAGCGGCACCATTTAGCTTGATTTCAAAAGTCCTGGAGGAACAGAGCTTTGCTTCTACCTCAAACCAGCAAATGTGGAAGGCTGAGACCCTCTCTGACAGAAACGTTCACAAACCTTAAATGCAAAAAAATCACAAAATGTGTATCAATATTTTCAGTCTATCCACCTAGCCCTGTCAGTGTGATTTATCAGACACATTCTGAGAAAATCTCTGGGAATGGTCTCCTCGCAAAACATGGCTGTGGTGACTTTTTTGTTAAAGACACAGCCAGCGCCAGTACGCTCATACTACACAACAACTGACTATTTTCCCTCATTTGCCTGATGATACCAAAACCTACATCCCTGAATGTATCCTAAGTAATTAGAAGGGGAAGGCAGGGTGGGGAGGGGACGATCTATACTATCCCTATAGCAGCTGGGCCCCTGTGCAGGAAGAAAATCAGGATTTGTTAGACTAGAGAGAAGCAGGAGAAAGGAACCCACAGCCCAGGAAAGAGCCACGCACGGATTTCTGGTTTCTACCCCCCAAAAGATATACATATACATTCATCAGTTACTGCATAAAATGTTACATGTGTCACGCTACAAAAACATCTCAGAACGGGAGGCTGAGAGCCCACAGCTATACACCTCCTTTGGAGCAATCAGCCCATGACACACTCTGTCTGCGATCAATAATGATAAAGTTGCTGTGAGTGAAGGAAGCAATGCATCTCTTGCTGGTTTCCAGTTAGGAAAACACCCGGCTACCAGCACCTGGGTGGCAGGAGATGTGGATGTGAGCACCGAGGATAAGGACGGGTTTGAGTACCCACCTCTCACTCCCTGGCTGAGTGGCCTAGCCTGTAAATTACTGCACAGAAGAAACACATGAATTCCCAGGCTTGTTTCAAAAGAAAATGGTGAACTTTGATCTGTTCTTTGATAGAATGGCTGTAAGTAAGGGCATGTGGTGACCATATTTTTCAAAACCCTTTGCTGGTGAGGGCAGTATCTCCCTTATGGTGGCTCTTTGGAGAGCAGTAGGGACACCGTGCCGGCTCCCTAATACCTTTGATCAGGACATCATTCGCAGGCAATTGTAACCTGCACCGGGACTCCTTCAGCAGTTTCCTGAGCAGCTCCACAGAACAAACACGAGTCGGCTTTTGGGTATTTGTGAGGGAAGCAGAAGTCTCTGGTTTGCTGGCTTGCAGCCACCTACCGTTTCATGACTTTTAAAAAGTGCCCTTCACAAGTCAAGGATGAGAAAATGGTCAGACAGGGAATCAGCACTAACCGTGTTTGCTGAGTCTCACTCACCCGCTCTGACGCACCTCAGGCAGCCCTCAGACTGCGGCGTAACACCCTGAGGCATGGAAATCACCTCATCATCCAAGCTAAAAGAAGCCCAGACCAGGATGCTTTGTATTGGTATCTGCTTCTCTAACATCTGATACAGTGATAGAGCAAAGCAACTGCTTGCTGGGTGAGCCAAGGAGGCTGCTGTTCTGTGAAATGTTAGGTGAACATTGCTTTGCTAACTTAGGTTAAAATTCACATTTATCACTACAGATGTTTTGTCAGATGTTTAATGCTTAAATTATGATTGTCTGCAGGGAAGGGGTGGAAAAGAAAGGCAGGGAACAGCACATAAAACCAGTCTAGCTAGATAAGTTTTTCCATGCTCTTCTTTTTGTAATAAGAAATGTTTGCCGTGTCTGTGCCTGCATGTGAATTCTCAGGATTGCCACCGTGTACCTGGATGTGATCTACCTGAAGCAAAAAGCAGTGGGCACAGAAGAGGTCTAAGGCCAGACTGATAGGGTCACAACATATAGTTTTGTCAAGAAAGTCTACTTTTTGCCCAGACTGCCCACTGCCTGTTTGGAAGACGCCTGGAGAAAGGCCAACAGTGTTGTCTGTGGAGGGGACACAGGGCAGAAGCTATTGCCCAGCCAGCAGCAGTGCACTCCGCAGCTGCTGAAAGAAAGGAAAACTGCAACTCACAGCTGTAAAATCAGCTATTATTAAAGAGGAATATGGAAAGAGGGGAAAACTTCTGAAGAGCTAATCCTAAACTTATAAGGTGGGAAGGCAGCAAATCCAGTGGTAATAGTAGCAATAGAGTCGCAGCATGAAACTGCTGGCAAGACTTAGAGCAGACCTCTCCATACCACTGGTGGTTTTCTCACTTGCTCCCTTGCTCGCTCGCTCGCTCACTCACTCACGTACGTCATATGTCATTCTTATGTTAACGCTTCCCTCCTGAGATATGCAAACTACCTTTGAAAGAAGAATGAAGATGATTACTCCAGAATCCCTCCCATTCATGTTCGTGCCCAGGGTATGACTCAGATGTTCAGAACAGGAGCAGGATACTCCTCTGTCTCCAGAGGACCCATCAGTGTCTGTAAACTTTCCTCCAGACCTTCATCAGAACTCAGCCTTCACCAGCCCTGTGTCAGATCCTGGCCACATTCATAGCGCAGTTGCTGGGACCAATTTATTTTGGACATTTCCAACTATTGGCCTTGTGCAGATGGTTTGTACCAGTGGAGATCTTGGACCTCTGTCCAAGGCAAGAGGGAGCATGTCATGCCAACCATGGAGAATACACTCCTAGCAAGTTCTGGGGCCTGACTTTAGCTCTGGCATAGCTGCATGGCTGTGTCATGCTTTTTATTAAATATGGGCAAGTTGCACCATTTGGTACTGGCACATTTCCATTCAGCTGTCTCATGTACAAAGGTGATTATGACAAAATCACAGAATGGCTGAGGCCGGAAGGGACCTCTGGAGGTCATCTGCCCCAACCCCCATGCTCAAGCAAGGCCAGCCTCTCAGGAGGGAGACTCCACAAACTCTCTGGGCAACCTGTGCCAGTGTTTGACCATCCTCACAGTAAAAAAATGGTTTTTGGTGTTCACATTGAATTGAATATTTTTTAACTTGTGACCATTGCCTCTCACTCTGTCACTGAGCACCACTGAGAAGTCTCTTCATTCCTCTTCTTCATTCCCCTTCTTCATTCCCCTTCTTCATTCCCTCCCATCAGGTGTTTATTTATACACATGGATAAGATCCCCCTGAGCCCTCTCTTCTCCAGGCTGAACAGTCCCAGCTCTCTCAGTCTCTCCTCACATGTGAGATGCGCCTTTTGCTGGACTCACTCCAGTAAGTCCGTGTCTCTCTTGAGCTGCAGAAATGAGTGGCGGTTCTCCTGAGCTGGCACAGAAAGGCCAAGCGAGGTGGACACAGGCCTGAGACTGCTTAGGAAGCCCGAGGACAAAAGATCTGGGCCTGGTTGTGGACAATCTAATCAGGCTGATACATCATCATGAACATACAATCCCAGATCCAGCAGAACAGAGGCCATATCAAAATTACATGACAAATATTATTTTAACATCTAACCTGGTAGAGTCTGTTTATACTGGGTCAGAAATTTGGCTGAGGTAGCTACAGCGTGTCTAATTAAATCCCAAATTGCCTGCAACTGTTTTTGCATTTGACACCGTAATACATAAAATATTGACTGAGAAGTTAATTCATTTTTATGGTTTGCTTTTTCAATCTTCCAGCAAGATACTCTGGAAGTGGAGAGCTTTCATAAAAGCAAGTAGTACCTTAACAGATAAAACATGCCAGAGCAGCTAATGAAAATAATTTAATATTTTCAGTTAAAAAAATACATACATATATTAAAAACCCCAAACTATGTATGTCATACATGTCCAGCATGAGACTGTGGGCATATAAGAAAAATCCTGCAATACTGTGTAAATTGTTCAAACAAATAGTAGAAGAAAACCATCCTTTGAGCCAACCACCTGAAGTTAGCAATTAGCATAGCTATGCTAAGAATGAGTCCCTTTGCAGATATCTCATAGGTCTCAGATATCATTAGCTGATACCTCAGTCAAAATAAATCCACTTTGTCCCTCTGTTTACACTGCCGGGGAGTTTTGGTTAAACCAAAACCTTTCCATAAACTGCACTGTTTTGTATACAAGGTATAGAAAGTATTTGTGTTTGGGTTACTGGCTTCTGGATTAATAGTTTGTTTCTTTAAGAAAATAGCTGATTTGTTTTGAATAAAGCATTTAAACATTCATTATAAGGGAACGACTCTCAAACTTGCTGGGGCAGACCTGCTCCAAAAATCATTCAGGATGTGTAAAAGCCACCCTGGTGCTTTCTTGAGAGGTGAGATATTGAAGTTCAAATCCTTGTTCTAAATCAGGAAAAAGAGGGACTTAAACCTGCTGCTGAGTGTCTCAGGCATGTGCTCAGACTGTACAGCAGATATATTCCTCTTCGTCTTTTCAGAGAGTTCATCTTTTTCAGAGGTACGTTCAGAGAGTGTCTACCATGCAGGTTGGATGCTGTGTGCACGCCAGGTGAAGGAACACACCGTCAGCTCTTGCAAAGCTCAGCCTGCATGCATGAAATGGGGATTTAGCCACGTGGGGAATTCAGAAGTCTCAAGGGTTAGATTGCAGCTGTGGAAGGCATTGCAGGTTTAAATTTTGGATGTAGGCACCTGAAAGCCAAAGGAGGATTTTCTACCACTAATTCATCCTGTGGGGTCACATGGGGACATTAGTGGTGACAAATGGTGTAGTAGTTATCAAAGAGATTCCCCAGTTACTGTTATCCCACTGCCTGGCTGAAGAAAGATGGATGAATACTGGCTGTTCTTACACATTTCTGTCTGTTAAACTAACACAACACAGTGTGTTAACTAACACATTTCTTCCTTCTGGTCTCTATCAATAGAGTGATGGTTGAAAACAAAAATTAAAAGCGAAGAAAACACCATACTCTAAGTCTCAGAGGATCTGAGTAAAAGTTGCAGGAAACTTCCCATAGACTTGATGCCAGACATAAAAGTATAGTTAGCTACACTGTTCACTTGAAAGCCAAACAATTTTGGGAATGCACCATGTACCTAGGACAATATTGCTGTAGCAGCCATGGCATGTCCTTACTTTTTGATATTTACAGCAAATCCTAACATTGCTATAGTTTGGGGGATTTTTAACACTTAAATCTGTGCTGCAAATAAAATCGCAAGTGTAAGCCAGCGGGCAGGTAGTAGAGAAGAGCCAGCAGTTTGGGCTTCACTGCGGGCTGTGCAAACCTGCTGAGGACACCGAGACCTTTCTGAGATTCTTAATCTGCGCTGAATCCTGCAACACAGCACCCTCATTGGTACTGGTATCTAGATCAGGTAACTTCAGCCTGGCATGGGTACACCCTCATATGCATGGGTACATCCTCACCTCTGTTTTGTGGAGTATATCCTTAGCTCCGTGAATGCTTTAGATTGTCCAAGCCCTGTTCACACACAGCTTTTTACTAAAATTTTTACGGGCAGATCAGGTGGATCTAAAGAATAGGCTTAAGCCCCTAATTCTTCAGTGAACTTTGCACCTTCTCCATTCACCAGTTTGACAGATGCATCTGGAAGGGCGCTTGTGGAAGAATCCTGAAAGCAGGTTTGGGGTTGGAAGCTCCTGACTAACACAACAGCTACATTTCTGGTTCGATATTCCAGGCCATTTGACAGCATCAAGACACACGAGCCACCTATAGTGCTTAGAACAACCTTGCTCTGTAATTTTTTATCCTCATTTTAGATCAATCTAGCAATAATAAACTGATTCTTATGGTTCCTGGCAGGCTCCCCCAGTATGAGAAGTATTCTCTCCCTTGTTTAAGCGAAGGATCGTTCAGCCAGACTTCTCCTCTAGCTCTGGGAGGTTTGGACTGTGGCAACTCCTTGCTCTCGGCCATCCCCACATCGTGTTATTTATTTGTGGCATTTTGTATAAGAGTTCCTATGCAAATTATAGCTTGGAGCCTTTGTCCGATGGATAGCGAGAGCTGCAGTGTGCCGTTCCCCCAGTGGCAAGCCTGCTTCGGTGTCACTTAATAAATCACCATTCCAAACACAAGAGAAAAAATATAAGTATGTTGGAAATTTAAAACTGGATCTTTTCTGTCATTCTTCTCTCATCACAAATAAACCAGAAAGAAAAGAAAGACGCTTGTGGTACTAGAAGCCTTTGGATTGTTATAACTACTAACCAAAACCTCCCATAAGCTGCCAACCAGACTACTTTCCTCAAGCTTATTATTCCATTTCTGTTTCTGCCATTTAACTCCTCAACTGTAATATTTCCATGCAAACAGCACGGTGTGCCCAAAATATCTTATCTTACATTAGGGAGAAAACAAAATTTTTCAGGGAGGACACTGTATCTCTTTTGCCCCATATGGCTGCAACTATGCAAAACCAAAATGGTTTCTCTCTTGGCAGCCAGGCAGGATTCCTAATGAGCCAACACACAGAAAAGAGATAAAATTAAGAGACAAACACCAGAGCCTATTTTATCCTCCTTCTTTTCCCATCATGCTTTGTCCAGCTCTTACATCCCCGTTATTACCACTAACTACATCCAACAGATATTTAGAAATTACATTTCAACCAATGTCATTGGCTGACGAGCCCCGTACATTGATGCAAATTTAACACTTCTCCCCCATATTCATGGCTATCAAGAATTTTTATTTTGTCTGTATCTCTGCTCTAATTTCCTCCTAACTTTGCCTAGTACTTCTTGATTCTTCTTATCTGACAGCTTCTTTTCGCTCTCTTTTCCATAACATGCTTCATGTTGTTTCACGCTGTCTTTGTACTTTCTCCAGGCTTCTCCTCCACTTGCTATGTCCTGTCTCTTTGGACATCCCTTTCAAACACTTTTCTGGTGTGGAGGCTTCCCCCATGCCTTCCCTTCACATCCTTTATCTTTACTCCCTCATACGCGTCCATAATAATTCCCTAGTTTGAGAATGATACAGCTGGAAAAAAACACGGGGGGCAAATACTGTATGTCAGATTCCCCGCTGCTCTGGAACCAGCAATTTTGATTGCATCCTGCACAAATGGATGGATGCCGTTAGTTAAATAGATGGATCCTGCCAGCTGATAGATATCCTTTTATATCCTATTTACTTTTCTCACAAGTGTAGAGTTAACACATAGAGGGGGTGAAAGAGGGGAAGGCTGTGTTGGCTCTCTCCACAGGATCAACTCAGAACCTGTAGAGCAAGTGAAGATAAAGAGAATGTGGTGGGGTAATGGAATATGTGGGCTTAAACTAACACAACGTATACCTCTTTGTGGCTCCCTCTGCCTACATGTTCAACAGTCCCACTGAGTCTGGCTCTATACATGAGTAAAGCACATATATGATGGCCATGAATAATGTTTAATATATAACTTTGCTTTTTTTTCTCCCAGGAAAAATTTTTAGTATTTTATCAGCTTTCAGTTCTGCTGACTTCTAACAAGACTTTTTGGGGATTTTTTTTTTTTTCTGAGCTGGTTTTGGTGGTGAGTAGGAGTGAAGAAAGAAATTCAATAAGCCTGCAGGCAATTGCTGTACTGGCAGTGTGCATTGCTTTTCATTTTGGAATTGGCATGAAGGCCCTCCAAGTAACACAAGCTCTCCTTTTTGACAGAATTGACAGATAAATTATATAACAAGATGCAGTCGGATAGTTTTTTGGGGGGATAAGGATTGAGTGAAGTCAAAATGGAAAGCTCGTTTCACATCAGGGGTATTCCTTCACTGTACTATTAAAATAAAGCACCTTTGATCCAAAAGGCTCCTATGGCACTTCACAAAATATAGCCAAGATTTGAAATGATGTGGCTGTCTAAATTAGGTTCCTCAATCTATAGTTGGACATACCAGTAATAACTCGATAATCACAAGTGTTTGACCTCTCACAAATTCTGTTTACTTGGCGGCACAGGGACACTGCAAATTAATAGTACCTTTAAACTGTGCAAGTAATTTTAGCTGAAACTGTATATTCTTTGAAAACACTGATTGAATTTGTACAAGAAAATAATATCTAACCATGTTGAAAGCCAAAATAGATGAGTGTTCTTGTTTCTTCTGACTTAATTTGAACCTCCTGGAGCCCCACAGAAATTCTTTGACATTTCCCATTCTTGGTAACACTTGCTTTATATTCAAATCATACAACATATTGGACTATATTTTTCATACTAATAATTTCCAATAAATGTTTTCAAAGCTTTGGAAGCTGTCTGCCCTGAGTGAGTTTCAGATCCTTCAGGAGATTTATAAGGCAGTATGAAGTGAGGAATGGACAGGAAAAGAAGTTGAAAAAGCCTTTGCCTACATACACAGTAAGAAAGGCACGGCACTAAACAAATAGTCCTAGTTAGGTCAAAAATAAACCTGCAGAAAAGAAATAAACAGGTTGCTCTCTATTCTATATACTGCTCACAACTCAAAATTTCCTGTATTACAAACAAAATTTCTTTGTTCTTTTCCAAAAATCATTAGGAATAGGCTTTTACATCAAGGTAATCATACAACACAAGGTTTATATAAGTGAGAAGGATGAACTGCAGTTTTATGTAGGATAAACTCTTACTGTCTAAATGTCATCACCTTTTTGCCTCTTCAAAAATACATCAATCTGGCATCATGGGAGGAAAAATACTCCTTAAAGCAGTAGAAATAGGGGGAAAAAACCCAAATTAAGTGTCATCTGAACAATTATTATCAAATAACACATTGCACTTCTGTAACCCCTACTGTACAAGGATATGAAAACATACTGAAGTAATTAAATTTATTAACATCCCAATACTCCAAAAAAGGTACTTTAACTTCTAATTCCTAAGTGCATGCACAAAGATTACATGCTTCTTTTTTTGTGAGATCAAACAAGAATCACCTGATCAACACGTGGCTCAAGGGCTGGTAACCCCTACTGTACAAGGATATGAAAACATACTGAAGTAATTAAATTTATTAACATCCCAATACTCCAAAAAAGGTACTTTAACTTCTAATTCCTAAGTGCATGCACAAAGATTACATGCTTCTTTTTTTGTGAGATCAAACAAGAATCACCTGATCAACACGTGGCTCAAGGGCTGGTGCCATTGGCGGAATTTTGGCTTTTTTGATCATGGGGAGGTGTACACGGCACCGGGCCTGCTGGCAACAGATGGAATTCAGCTGTCTCACAGGGGGAAAAGGATCATGGCTCATGAATTGGCAGGGCTCATTGAGAGGGCTTTAAACTAGGTTCGAAGGGGGGAGGGGATAAAACCAGGCTCACTAGAGATGAGCCTAGGGGTGGCGTGCCGATGCCGGGGGCGAAATCGATAGCCCAGCTCAAGTGCATCTACACCAATGCATGCAGCATGGGCGGCAAACAGGAGGAGCTGGAAGCCATTGTGCAGCGGGAGAGATATGACTTAGTCGCCATCACAGAAACATGGTGGGGTGACTC
>NW_008795524.1:162070-164872 GCF_000699145.1 Aptenodytes forsteri
TCTTTTCCAACCTCAATGATTCTATGATTCTATGATTCTAAGAAATCTGTGTCTAAGCCATGTGTAGAATCTTGATCCTTCCACAACCAGCCTCATCGTTCAGTCAGAAGGTCGATACCTCTACACATTCAATAAATGGCTCTTCGGCACAGCACAATTTTTCCTTAAATACCATAACCTCTGATCACTGAGGGACAACAATTAAGTGTTCCCAACATGGGTATAAAAAGATAGTTGTCCTAAATAGTTGCTTCCACATACCCTGCCCAGGGTCATTATTAGAGGAGTATAATCTGCACATTTCCACCTCTCAAAAACTCACGTAGTGCAGCTTCCAGCTTGTGGCTGTTTCAGCCAAGCCAGCTGTAGCTGAGCAGCATGGCCAGCACCTTTCCACACTTCCATTGCAGCCTGTGCAAGCTCTCACAAGCATCCAGTTGGGTTTTTTTTGATATGACAAATTCTTCCACACACATTGGATGTTCACTGCAACAAGAAGCTCGACCTACTGAAACAGGCTGAAACTTTTGTGTTGTTTTCATTAAAATTTCTCTTCGTAGCCAACTTAGTATATTCAGGGTTGGTTAGCTGCAGGAAGACAAGCTCCAACATCACGATTATCTAATTCATACATGTTTTCAAACTCCTTAATCTATGGAATATGTTTACACTGCATTATGATTTCACCTGATGCTAAAGTTCAAATTTGTCCAGTGGCCATAATGCATGTATGAATGCAAACCCTCACGTAGAAGATATTTTGGGACAGTGGATGGAGAAGTTTAGTCCATACCATCAGCGCAGCGTGGATGGGTGAAGTGTGCTGTGGCTGGTCTAGTCTGCTACCGTGGAGCCTACTCTTTCAGAAGGGGAAATAGGGATTGTACATAGCCTGAATTCAAAATGCCCTCTTATCACCGAGGATGCACTGAGTAAGAAACAAATATAGTACTTATGAAGATGTGTGTGGAGTGGAGTCAAGGAAGATGCCGAGATGTAGCTTACTCCCTTAGCCCAGGCTGCTAAGAAACCACAGCCATCCTCTACTTGAACAACTTAATGTGAGGATCTTCGGATAGCTATAAATCTATGATGGTTTTGCTCTTTGCAAAGCATTGCTCATTCTCATACAAAATGAAAACATTCATTAGGAGGCTTGCAGTTTTGCATTTTCATGTCTTTAAATTATAGTTTATTTAATCAGGACTGCATTATACAAGTAAAGAAGAAAGTTATTTTACAGCCCGTCAGCTGGCTGCTCAGTCATGGTAATGAATTAAGTTTCACAACTCTGCTCCTGTTGCCAGTTGTCATCCTTTCTAAGGATACTGAATTCATGAGTGCTCACATATGCGTCTCCTGTATGGTTTATTGGCAGTCTGTTCTTGGTACTAACCACCATACCATGCTGTTACCCACTGGCCTCACAAGTCTTTGCCGCATTATTTTGCTATAAGGGGGTAGGTATCTAACCATTGTCATCTTGTTTATTTACAAAGATAGTACATACACCAAATCCTCTGCTGACAGCTACAAAAGGATCAAAGAAAGCCAAGCCCACTTTTCAGCAACGCTGTGCTCAGTGCTTTCCGCTGACCTCCTCCATTCACTTATTCCTGGTTCCGACTTACAATTCCAGCAGCCAGTGCTTTTTGTTGGCACAGCACAGTCTTGGGCCATAAAACCTAGTGGTGACTTCGAGCAGAGAATAGTATGTCTGCCTTTCCAAGCTGCTGGTGGGATTTTGTTTAAACCCAGCATCAGATTTTGCTTTCCTCTTGGATATTACAGGTTACATAATTATCAGCTAATCGCAGGGAAGATTAGGAGTTCCTTGCACCATTCTTGCACTTGTACATGCTATAAAAGGAGCCCATTACCAGAAGCAGCACTGTTCCCCTTACCACTACCCTCCTCTTTTAATTAAAATCCTTGAACGGCTTTTGCAGGCTTAATTTCTGATGGCATTTCCACAATAGGAATTCAGATGACATTTATTGAAACTATTAAAAATTTTATTGAAAGAGTCACAAAAATGACAACACATCTTCTTTAAATAAGATAGAAATGAAACACTAACTCCCAGAGAATCATAGCTTTACATGTTACACTTGTTTAAAGAGAAAACTACAATCTTTATTTTCTACGAAAGAAGGAAAACTTGACAATATAACATTGTAACTGCTCAACAAATGTACTGAAAAAATAAACCAACTTCATTCCAGAGTCCTTGCAGCAGGGGAAGCACAAGATTTCCCCATCTTCCACCTTTCTTCCCTTCCAAAAAAAAGGAAAGAGAGGGAAGTCTTAAAATGGTCTTCCTCTCCCCTTTCCAAGGGCTTCTTTTCACAGTTACTACAAATATTTTTGTAAAAGCAAAGCTAAAACAACAGGCACAAAGTGGATCTTATCTTCATTTAATTTAAAGAGAACAACTGTTCTTGGATGTTTATAAAATATTGCTACTAATGAGATTGCTAAAGCTTAGTCAATGGAAAGTTATGACTGAATTTGCAACTGTCATGCTTGAAGTCAGTTTCATCTACTGCCAACCTATTGCAAACGCATGCTCTGGCCAGCTTCATCCTTCAGCTGAGAACATGTTTTGCCTTCCCTCTTTTGCTCTCCCCTGCCTGTGTAATTCAATTGTAACTCAGTTATTTTGTGAAGACCTCCTAGATTCACCATGTGAGGAAGACTGTGTTATCAACACCTATGGCGACAAGCTCTGCTGAGCACGCATTTAGCCATACGGAAAAGCCATTTGGTGATGTTGTGGTTTAACCCGGCAGGCAGCTAAAC
>NW_008795524.1:165042-199292 GCF_000699145.1 Aptenodytes forsteri
CCACCCCCTGGCCAACTCCCCCCAGTTTATGTATTGAGCATGACATCGTATGGTATGGAGTAGCACTTGGGCCAGTTTGGGTCAGCTGTCCTGGCTGTGCCCCCTCCCAGCTTCTCACTGGCAGGGCATGAGAAGCTGAAAAGACCTTGATTTAATATAAACACTGCTCAGCAACAACTAGAACATCAGTGTGTTACCAACATTATTCTCATCCTAAATCCAAAACACAGCACTGTACCAGCTACTAGGAAGACAATTAACTCTATCCCAGCCAAAACCAAGACAGGTGAGCATCAGCAGGGGCAGGGCAGAGTGCTGTTACAGCATGAGGGGGCTCCTACTTTGAGATTTAGGTTCAACAAAGTTGAAAAAGCCTCAAAAGGCTTTGAGGCCTCAAGCCTCAAAACTGTTCATGTAACTGATGTTTCACTCAGTATCTCAGGGAAACTACCAAGAATTTAAGCAGTGCTATAACCTGCATATACTTTTTCCTACGCATGCACACCTGATAGATGAAAGGTCAGAAAAAACAGAATGGAAAGCTATAACAACACAGTATTGTGCTCCTGAGATGAGATGATTTTAAAACTAAGTAAATTCTTCCTGTCAAAAGGAAAGCTGGATGTGGGCCATTTCCCTGCTGTTTACAAAAAAAAATTTAATTTTATCTCATTTAAAAATTCTTTAATTATTACACAACAGCACTTTTGTGATTGTGTCAAACAGGAAACGACTATTATGCAATCTGGATTGTTCTAAAGCAAGTGTTTTGGGGCTGTAATGGTATAGAATGAATCTACAGTTTGCAATTTAGTCAATCTCTTGAGAAAACTCGAGGAGAAATAAGAAACTTGGCATAAAGAGCATGCTCAGCCTTAGGAAACTGTGCTTTCCAAAGGCAGCTTGCTAACCAGCTCTGATTCAGACTCTTCATCCCCATCGTAGGAATCAATCCTATAAAGTGAATCCTTGTGTTGTAGACCAGCTTTTTTGCATTGGTGTATATAGTCCAGCAACAACTTACCTTTAACTGCTTATTTCCACCACTTCTTAAATTCCATCTGCTAGGCCAGCACAGTTTTGACAGTCATAAGACAAAAGACAATTAAGCACAATAAAAAAATGTTTACTATAGTTAGATCAGTTATTTGAAGGCACAAACAGTTGTGCAGCACAAGGGGTTTGGACCAGAAGAGCACTGCATGACAGCAAGAACTGGCCAAGGAGCATACACAGGAGACTGTAAAAGAAGCTGCTTGCAGAATCAGAGTGCCTACTGAATGTGCTAGTAACGAAAAACTAATGCTTTCTAGGAAAAAGGTTTAAAGAAACAATCATTCATTACATCCCCACCCCACATGTATCCCGGTTCTAACTATTCTTCTACAGTCCTTTATGCAACAGTAGAACACTTCTTGCAAATGCCCTGTGCACCTATTACCTTCTAAGTCATGAAGGTATGATTTTCGCCCCTTCCTGCCCCCCTCCCCCCCCCATTTTTACAGCTATGAGCATTACAGGATTAGACTATAGCACAATGAGAAGTTAGATTAAATCATCTGCTGGAAAACACTTCCGTTACTCTGCTGTATTAAAGTATGTTTTAAAATGTTAATATGCCTATTAATAAATGTAACACATTAAATAATAATTTAGACTGGAAAGGACCTCTGTAGGTCATTGAGTCCAACTCCCTGCTCAAAGCAAGTCTAAGTATCAGGATGGTCAGGTACTTACTAAGTTGAGCATCTCCAACAGTGGAGATTCCATAACCTCTCTGGGTGACTGGTTGCAGTGCTTGATCATTTTCATGGTAAAAAAATAAGTTATGTTTTTTACTACCATTTAAATCTAATTGGAATTTCCCTATGTTCCAATTTGTGTCCATTGCCCTTCATCCTGTCCCCATGCACCTTCAAGACCAGCCTTGCTGTGAATCCTCCCATTGAAGGCACTGAAGACAGCAACAAAATCTGGTCTTGCCTTCTTTTCTTAAGGCTGAACATTACTCAGCTCTGAGTTTCTCCTTTTATGCCACATGCTCTTGCCTCCTCACCATTTTGGTATCCCTCCACTGGACTTGCACCAGAGGATCAATATCTGCCTTGTATTAGGATGCCCGAAGTTGGTCACAGTATTTCAGCAGTGTTCTCACAAGGGGAATAATCATTTCCATAAACCTACTGGTTCCGCTCTTTGCCAATAAAGCCCAGACAGGACACTATGGTTCTGCTATGGGCATGTCTCTTTCCACAAGGGCACCTGCTGACTTGTGTTCACCTTACTGTCCACCATATCCCCAAGTCCTTTTCTGGAAAGCTGCTTTCCACTTAGTTCATGGCCCCTGCCTGCACTGCTACATGAGGTTATTCCATCCCAGATATAGGACTTGACACTTGGCTTTGCTGAACTTCAAGATGTTCCCATCAGCCAATTCCTCCAGCCTGCTGCAGTTCCCCTGAATTGTAACCCTGCCCTCCAGCATATGGACTGCTTCCCCCCACCCCCAAACTATAGTTTAGTATAGTATATACTACAGGATTAGACATGGGAGAGTAAAGATAAAATCCTGCCTTGAAAATCATTTCTAAAGAAAGACACCTGCCATCTTCATGGACAAATCAGTTCCTGTGACTGTTTCCCAAACAACATGTAATTGCAGACAGTAAGCAGGAGGGTTGGAGAGTTAAAACAACTTTCCACATGTAGATGAATTCCAGAACTTTAGGAGCCAAGAGAGAAAAAGGTACACAGTTGGAATAAGGTGAAAGCGAGGCATAAATTTTTCCTCTCAACCTTAAATGCAAAGCTGTACGCAGAGATAGTGTTTCTTCCTTTCCAATACTCACATTCACCTCACTGATCAGTCACTATACTTCACAGAACCCTAAAAAGGGATCTTGGATTTTCTGGCTTTGAGGTGCTATGATATATTCTGCAGTGCAAAAGTGCTAAGGAGACCCAGGGAAGTGTGAAACACTAGCTGAAAAACCCAGAAGCTTAAACCCCTTTAAAATTACAGTAGTTGAACAATACAGGGTTTTCCTGCTTCATGTTTGCATCATGAATCTTAAGAACTTCAGATTTCAAAATAGAAGCTTTAAACCATACGCAGCTCATTAGTCAGACCTTTTGAAAGACTTTTTCCCCCCACTGAAACAAAAAGCTCTACTCCAGAAAGTTTCCAACACTGGGCAAGATTAAAAATGAGATTTAGGACAGGGAAGATTCTGAAGCATGAACACAGAGGTCGTCTACCCAAATTATTCTGCATGTAGACTATGTTAGGTTTCATAAGAGGTGTAGGCTACACATGCCTTCGCTCTACCAAGCTTCTTCTGTGACAAACAAAAACATGGAAGTGCAGAAAAAGATTTTGGTTTGGCCAGATGTTCAGTGGGGATCCATTTGTTTGTACCATCCGCTTTTAATTTTTTTTAAATGCGATGACATTTGCAATAGATAATAAATAATTCCCCGCTTCCAAACTCAGACAGCTCAGAGCAATAGCATCCTTCAGTACAAACAAATCTAACAGAATTTACATTTTAAATTTTGCAAACTGTGGTCCAAAATGCTTCAGAACACCATTATGCTAAAAAGCCCCCGTACAACATAATTAAGTATCTAACTATTTAAGTTAGAGAGATGCACAGACTGTTAAAATTAGCCAATTTTATTCAAATAATGTTAGATGGAACACATAATTACCTTTTCTCAAAAAAGTTACATATTTATGCGCTTTTTAGTCAAATGAAAACTGATTTCCACCCTCTGCAGCAGTATTTCAATAGAAGCCAGAGTCTTGAGTAGCCCAGTTAGGTGCCTAAAAAATAAATAAATAAGGATTAGTAGATAAGAAATTATATTATCTGTTGGTTACTGAAATTTATAAGAAATGATTAAAAAATTCATAATACTGATATATGGCTATGAAGTGGGAATATTGTTAATTAGTGAAGGATACCCTATAAGTTTAAAGCAAGTGTTGACATAGCAGAAATACATGCTGTAATTCAAAAGGAAAAGTTCCAGAAGATTCCAAAGTAAATATAAAAATAATTTGGCAGCTATATTTTTTTTAAAGAAAATAATATCATGCAAGTTTCACGTGACTCCTCTTTAATGGAGTAAATAGTGTGCCATTGCTTGTCCAACTTCCATCAATATTTCAGCCAAGCAGTGAGAAAGCCAAATAAAACTTCTAATATTTTCTAAGTTCTTTTAATGTGTGGTTTGTTTGGGTTTTTTTGTTTTAAGTATGTATGGCTGGGTCCTTAGTGGACCTCAGTCATCCACCTTACACCGTTGTTCTCCCTCACAAAGTTTCTCATTTTGTAAGGTGGACAGAGGCAAAACCAGATGATCTTGCCAACTTTCTCATTTTCACTGGTTCTACTTAAGCCTCTGGCTGACCTAATTATATTCTCTAGTATTTCATGAAACAGGTTTAACAGTTCGGGTTTTGCACAACTCTTCTTCATGTTCCAGTCTCAAGCATCATTCATTCTTCTCTCAATACTATATACACACCTACCGATACTTTGAGTACAACCCACTTGAAAAAAGTAATATAACTACTTTCATAAACGTCACCCTCCAAAATCAGCCCTTTTCAGGTGGTGAAGGAGACCATTTAAACAAAGTAGAGAATCAAATTATGACAGTTATGCAACGAAAAAAGAATACGTCATGATGAGGTAAGAAGAAAACAAGAATCACTGTCTAATGCTCACCATAAGAAAATTAACCTTTTCCAGTTTAATTCCTAGTGTCAGAACTAGAAGTAGGTACATCTGATGAATTAAGGAATAGGTTAAGAATTATACTTAAATATATGTCACAAAAAAAATAACTGGAATTCAGAAAAACGTAACTTATACCAACCTCAGATCTACCACTCTGATTCAATTTCTTCTCAATGTTCATAGCCAACATTTGACTACGAAAAGACAGGCTTTTGGTCTTTTCAATCACTTGTTGATAAGGTGAGACTGCATTGTTGCCCATGACTACATGGCCCTGAAACACAGCAAAGATACAGCAAATTGATAACTGGAATTCAGAAAAACATAACTTATACCAACCTCAGATCTACCACTCTGATTCAATTTCTTCTCAATGTTCATAGCCAACATTTGACTACGAAAAGACAGGCTTTTGGTCTTTTCAATCACTTGTTGATAAGGTGAGACTGCATTGTTGCCCATGACTACATGGCCCTGAAACACAGCAAAGATACAGCAAATTTCGCAATCACTCAGAATGCATAAGCCTTTAATTTAATGCTCTGCTTTCAGAGCTTTCACAGATCATCTTACACACAGGATCAAAACAGAATAAATGAAGTCCACTACACTTTATGGGCAAAGAAAAACAAAACAGCAGAAATTAGAACTTGCTGTTCCTGAATAAAGTAAAAGAAATTTAATGAAAAATTCAACAAATTCACTCGGATCCGTCTGTACAGTCTTACCAGCTTTGAATCCAATTTGGCATCTAATCGTGCATTTCGAATTAGATTGACAATCCATCTTTCCGCTTCTTCAGGAGTCATATTTAGTTTATCTGCCAACATACTAAGAGATAACAGACTTATTAAAAGGTGAAATGGAATCCCTCTGATGTTGGTAAACATGACTAGGGACTATGGAATACAAGTTAAACCAACACAAAATTTGGCACAGCCCAAGACTTGTATTCAATAAATACCACATCTCTGGGAAGCATACTTTCATTTGACTGAAGTGACTTTAAAGCTTACATACATGCACTCCTGCACATCTTGCACCCCCACTGTCCCCACTGGGACATTGTGAATAAGGAATTCACATCCTGAAGTATATACTTACTCATTCTGAACTACATCATCTTGCACTTAAATCCTGACCTGCACAATTTTTTGTCTATTCCTATTAAACCTTGCCTACATGAACATTCTTTGGAAAACTGTCAATTAAGTAATCTCACCACAACACAAAACAGCAACCATCATTATAAATAGAACAATTGAATTGCTTTTATTCTTATATAAATCCAGCCAGCAGTCAAGAAAGTTTAGACTAATTAGTCCAGGAAAGTGTTTAGCAATAAACTTCACTCTGAAGTTTCAGGAACAAGAGCCATGAGACAGTTTGGTATAGAATATGTGACAAATACACTATGCTCAAACTTCTTGCAATTTCAAGGAGGGATGGTGGGGGAGGACAGAGAAAGGAAAATTCTTAATGAAACAAACACTCTTGTCCTGGAATAATTCCTTCTGATAGCGTTTCCTGTGGCTTTCTAGCCAACTCCTTTAGCTTCCTGCTGGCAGTTGGCTCATACAGGACATTTGTAACACTCATTCTTCCATCAGCTTTCAGACTAAGGTAACAGTCATGAGGTAAGGGCTACAGACATGACCAAAGCACCAGCTGGCTGTGCTGAGTTGCACAAGAGGTCAATTTCTCACCATTTTACAGGATCTTGTAAACATTTTTCTCCACCTGAAAAAGTTATTTTCCTCTTGACAATTAGTGTCAAGCAAATACTTTAATCAATTATTAGCTCGTCTACCTAGCTAGACTATCTATACACTCTTTATACAGTTTTCTCTTCTATACGTTCTTGATCCCTCACACTTCTCCCAATTCCATTTTTTGTCACAGATGAACATCAAGTGAGGTGAATAGAAAAAAAAACAAAGTAACCTAGAATACTGGACTTATTTTGCTGAAGTGAGTTCACAACAAATGGGTAACAAAGTATCTGGAGCTTGGTAAAATCCAACTGCAGCAGTGACTGTTCCACTAGAACTGTTCATCTGTGGTTGAATTAGTAATTGTAAAGAGTTAAGGTGGACAAGAGAATAGAAGATATCAGGGATGTGATTTTTTGTGGAATTTTCAGTCATCTAGGCAGAATAAGACAGATAGTTCAAGAGGAAGAAGCTACAAATTTCTTTCCTACCTCCAAATCAGTGATGTTAAGCACGTGACTTGAAATTAAAGAAACTTCCAACTGAAAGAACATGGGGCGGGGAGTGTGTGCGCATTAGGGGAATTCTCATATTTCTCTTTTAGAAGCATCAATAGGATTCAGATAAAGTAACTCCTCCTCCAGATGACCACAAGAATGGCTACTACCACTACACTGGTGATTAAGCAACCTACCTTTGGGATTAAAGTATGAAACCTCCATCCTTGGAGATAGTCAAGAATCAACTAGACAAGGCCTTAAGGAGCACAAGGGAACATTGCAGTGGGTCCTGCTCAGAGTTGTAATTATGTGCACAGGATTAAGCCAGATGACTTCCAGATGTCCCTTCCAATCTACACCACCTATATTTTGCTTTTTCCTTAACCTAAAGTCCCTGTGTACTTAGAGGGGAAGAGGGCATAGACTTCTAGAGTCATTCCAAGCCAGAAAGCATGAAGTGCTTTTTATCACCTAGCAGATAATTCTACCTTTTCCTATTATGTCTAAGTTTTACTAGCTCAGCTTCTTCAGAGGTGGCCTTTTTTGAATTATAGATGTTATATGAACATATAGCATTATGCAGCTACATGACAGAAGTAACACACTGCTGTACAGGTATTTTTTTCTGCACATGCATTTGGAAAACTTACAAATCCGAATGAAAATGACAGGGTAAAAAAGGATATAAAACCCTATTTTATCTTAACTTCTAGCTTTGGTATTTACATGGATTTGAAGTTTTAATACAAAATAACCAAAGTTATCAAGTAACAACTTAGTGAAATAAAGATATCTGTATTTAAAAAAACCCTAAAATGTTAATCACACCTTTGACGCAAAAGATGACCTTAATCCAGCACTTGTGGTAACTGGACTCCATTTTAGGGTCTCCTTGCAGGCTACACTGGAGCAGCCAGCACCACCCAAAGTGCCTGGATGTGTAACATGGAGGAGGTATTTGCCTGGTAAAGCAACACATACAGCCAAAAAAGCATTCTCTATCCTTCCAGAGCAAATGCACTGAAGATCTATCCTGATTACAGTTATGTAACAAACACTACTCTGCTACCACACTGTTAAAATAGGTATCTAATACTCTCAAGAGATACAAGCTACAGCTTCACCCCATACATGTTTACCAGTTCAAGTAATAGTGACACATTCAGATTTACAAATACATATTAAACACCATTAATACTAAGGAATGGAAGCAAGAAAAGTTGTATTCTAGATTACCATTGTTTATGAAAATCCCCACTATAATCCAATAAAAATTAGTGATTTTAAAAATTTTTAAAAATGTTGTTAATATTTAAAGAATACTGTCTACCATTTCAAGTTACAGATGATTTCAAAGGGTAGTTTCCCAATGGTAGTTTCAAAAATAGTTCTTCAGATTATTTCTGTCCCTCTGTTTTATAAGGAGATTCACTTATTTGGGTCATGCTAGGGCAAGTGTTATTTAAGTTCTCCTTTGCTTAAAAGGCAGGTTTACTGAATTCCACACATCTTCATATATAAATAAGCCTATCTTGTACTGCGCACAGAAGAAAAATATATAGAAAAGAAGAATGAAGCATATTCAGCTCTTCAATTAAACACAGGCATATCAAACTAACCAAAACACATTCTGAATTAATTTCATCTATCACTCCCTATTAAACATGATATTTCAAACAGTAAACTAATTGCAGGATGATTCGGGATGTATAAATTTTAAGTTAAAATTGATAAAGCAACTACGTCCTTTGGAAAAGTGTCAGCTGCCTAACAGATGTAAGTAGTTAAAAAAAACATTAAGTGAGCCATCTATTTTCCATTTAGCATAAGGAATAGCAGATTTCCCACTAATTGTTTTCAAATTTGTTCCAAATAGTTAAACAGTACTTATCAAGCACGGTGGTACAACCAACTAGTTTGAGTCCAGGAATAGCAGTGAAAATCACTTGTGGACAAAGAAATGCAAGAACTATGCCTCAGTCAAATGCTTAATTAAAAGCATTTCGACTGGCTAATTTCTTCAAAAACAAGTCTGAAATGCACTAAAAAACACTTATGCAGCCCACTGAATAAGCCCAAATCTAATGATTGTTACAGCCTGTGCACAAATTTAAGGCTTATGTCCGTCGTTTAAAACGTAATGACCTACTGAAAAGAATCTCATTACTGACGATTGATTCCGCATGCAATTACCTGAAGCGATACATGGTAGGAATATCCATGTCAATCTGAAATATATGTCTCAACTCAAAGTTTATCACTTGCCTCAGAACACACTATAATGCTTATAAAGACACTGCTACCTATATTTATGAATCACTTACACATAACAAGGAAAGCCAACTACAGTATTTTCTATCATACTTGAAGTTGAAATACCACATATGGCACAAAAAATATGAATTGTAAAATAAGTAATAAACACTAAGTAAATGACAACCACCTACCATAAACCTTGATCTCTTAAGTAAGCTTGCTATTTTTGCCGTAATGAATCACTACTATGTTACCCACAGTTTATCAGTATCTTTTGACTGAGAGACTGGAAGCATACTTAAGATACATCCTCCGGATTCTTTGCTCATTGACTGGAGCCAGATCAGAGAAGCAGACTTCTTAAAGACATCCAGTCTTTAGTTTTAAAAAAAGCTTAAACATCTAGTTCCATTGAAAACTTGTGCTTGAGTATGTGCAGTATTTTACAGTACTAGAAATCATTTATAGGAATTAGCAAGACACTATCAGGTTTTTTTATTCCCCAGAAACTCATCCCTGAGAGAACTATATTTACATTTTTTCTTCCAAATACTTAAAGACACCTTTATCCTTAAGTGTGCAGTATTCTGCTTAAAGTGATTTTTAGATAAAGTATTAGCCCCCTTATAAAAATCAACATTAATATGGAAAAGTTTTGTTCACAGCATCTTGTTCAGTTTACTATTATGACTATGTTTAAAACACAATACACCATAGCCAATTAAAATGCTCAAATTCACTGTTTGCCTTTTACATTGAAGTCATTGACCATTTTGAGCTGATACAAAGGATAAAGTTTCCACATGCATTGAAGACAAATGTGTCACCCAGTGAACAGAGATTAAAAGTAATAAGAATCTTTGCCCTTTCTCCAACTATACCTATCCACGAAAAAAGCAATCCTTTTAATAAGCTTGCAAAACCAAGACAATTTTCTCTCAAGTCCTTTTCTTTTGAAATCAAGCAGCGTTAAATCGCTTCCTCAGAGGACCAGATGCACACATTTGCTCTGGATGCAAGCTGGTAACAAGACTCCATTGAACGTGATCGATTTAGCAGCTTTGGTTTCTGCTGTCTCAAGGATCTCTGCACTGTTCTCTACCATTGAGATTTTCATACATTCAGTTTTTCACTTCACTTTTTTCCTTTTTACATTTAAGGGACATGGAAATATGGGGAACAGGGGCAAAGGCCAAGTGGAAAGGGATCTCAAGCATGCATAACAACATCTTCCTGCTTAGTTTTTACAATAGAGGCATCAGAGCTGATCCATTTGAAAAGTCTGCTTTTACAAAATTAATTTGAGTAAACGACAAACATCCTTGCGAAGAACATTTTCTTACAGCCAGATCACTCACTTCGTGCTACAGGGAATAAGATCAAGATCCATTGTTTTCTATTTAATTAATGAAAAAAGCAATACAATCCTAATAATTTTCAAAGAACATACCTGTAAGACAGACATGGGTATCTGTATATATCAAATACAAATAAACTTTAAGCAATTGCTGTATTCACAATTTGTATTTACTTAATATTACCATTCTGTACCAATGTGTGGAACTGAGCTCCAAATTAAGACACCTGGACTTTGGTGACACTGGGTATGAAATTTCCCATTAAATCCAGTAGAGATCTAATTTGACACCATGAGAAAGTTTTAGCTTCAAAGCACTTTGTTTGGTGGGGGTAGCAGAGAGAGGTTGCTTTAAAGTTAACCACAAGAATTCAACTTCAAAATAAGATTGTTGTAATTTAAGTATATCACATTAGAGGTCTAAAACTAGAAAAACAACTACCCAGTTAGATTTTAGTTAATTATTTTTATTTTATTTGATGAATGAATATTTTACTACTAAAGTTTACACTGTTTGTCAAACTGCCATCCAGGACTGATTTTTTCAAACTGCAATATTAAGAAATTATCTTACCCAATGCTGATACATTGATGGATGCGACAAAAAGTCTCAAATATAAAGAGACGGGCATTCTCAATGAAGTCCTCAAGGCATGCCACTAAGAAGAAATCATTCACTAGCACCTGCAAGTGTAAGGAGAAAGGGAACACTGAGAACAGACACAGGAGTAGTAATTTACTGGTAAACATCAATAAGTAAGATCAATGAACAGTTCATCTAAAAACAGTTCTTGGTATATTCCAAGGTGTGGAGAAAGAGCTACAGATTTAGCAGAAATTTTCATTGTTCTGCAGCTTAATAAACTAAAATCGCATGCTGACATGATCATTGAGGTCTGACTCAAGAAGAGAACAAGGTCTACTGCTGTCATAGTTCTACTGAAGATCCCTCCAACACATAAAATTTAACTCCCTCCTCATATTGTAGGATTCTTCTCTCATTCTACAATTTGATCAGCATTCTCCTTACCATGCAAACCTGCTTCCTTAGTAGTGCAAGTGTGCCTATAAAGTTCAGATTACAAGACCACCAGCCCTATGCAGTGAAGATAAGCCTTCTGATTTACCCAATTAAGTGACTAACACTAATAAAAGGCAAGCTAAACCAGAGGCTAAGAATTGGTACTAATGTTCAGCTATTAGAAGTACTAACTTTTACACTAGTCAACCCGAGTGTTAGGTGTCTTTAACTGTTGACAGTAGATTAACTAAGAATTCTCCAAGAATATGGATTGAACTATCGTAATGTTATTTCACATTATTTTTCACCACTACAATTCCAGTATGCGGTATCCTTCAGAACAAAACACAAATCCAAGCTTTTCTTCAAGCACTTCTCAAACACTAATGGAAAAGCTGAAGCTCAGCCAACCGCATGATCCACTTCTTGTTCTAGAACTGCTTAAATACAATTTTAAAGCTATATCCTTACCGGTAAGTCTTGTTTAAGTGTTACAAAATGAGTTGTCAAAAAAGCCAACCCCCCACACACCCCCATGAATTAAAGCTCATCAGAAAACATTGGTAATGGAATCAAACAAATCAGCTGGCCATTGTCAATTTGAGAGATCTTTACTTAAAGGAAGAAAAGTCTTATAAATGTCATAAGCCTTACTGTTTCACACTCTCTCAGCTTCTTTTGTGCACCATCGAAATCGAAATTAACGTACAAGCATTCTACAAACTCTGTGATAGGGTCCCTGTATGTGTAGGACTCCTGTCAAAAAAATTAGGAACAATATTAGAAATCAAGGCCACAAGGTCACTCGAGTATTCCTTATATTCTTCAAAGAAAAGTTAATGCTGGAAACAAGTCCATACATCACCTTAAAAAAAAAATATTAAGTTATACTTCACAATTTGACTTATAAAAGCTGCATAAATGCGCATCCCCCCACAATAGTCTGGTTAAACAACCAGAAGTGTAGTTTCACCTTGAGCATTTAGTGCTACAATCTTTGTGTTAGAAAAGTGTCAGAGATTAGAGCTGGTTCTGTATCAAAACTCCAAATTTCTTAAAACATGGTAGAACAGATAGCCTTCCTAAATTCTGATTTCAAAGACTAGTCCAACACCAAATCCTTCATGGTTCAAATTGAATGATCATTTGATTTACACAGACAACATAGCTAACACAAATAATGCTACTTTCTACATACAAAATACTTGAACTTATTTCAGCATTACAGGAATTACTCAGCTTTCTCAACTACAAGGCAGGAACACCACTAGATCTGTATACATCTGTGTAAATTAAGACATAATTAAACATCTTCTGACATGTCTCTAATGCACATTAAGACAGCTTAACTCAGTATCTGTCAATATCTGCTTTAGCACACAGTAAGATCAGCAAATTAAGGGAATTACTAAGAAATTTTTTTTTTCCTGGATCAAAGCTGTTTTTCCTTCCCCAAAGAACTGTATTTACAGCCTCATTATTTAGGTTTAAAATTCAGTTTTATAGGTAAAGGTTTTTCTACATCAAAATTGTACTTGTTAACCACGTAATTGACATCCACTATTTAAAACAGTCTGGGATTGATCACCTTTTAAATTTAATAGAGATGAACAACAAACTGCTTACCTATCAGTTCAATACTTGCAAAGGTACTGCAAGTATTAGCAATCTCTAATTGCTAGTAGAGCAATGAGCCTACCATATGACATTTGACAAGTCACTTCATTCAATGCTTTGTTTTTCCTATGTAGACAAGTCACTAATTATCCTGTCTGATCTGCTTTCAAATCTGTAAAACCTCCACCACTTCATAATTTAATATAATGAACCATACAAAGTAGAAGAGTACTGAGAAGTAAGTATCAGATATTCCAAAACCAAAGCCAGAGTTGGTATTTTCAGAAGGAACACCTTAGTGATCCTTTTTTTATTCATACCAATTGTACAAGATAAAATGAAAGCAAAAGAAGTTGTAAAATGTTACTTGACTTCTAATGTAATATGAATTTCTAATATTTGAAGTTCAATGCTAAAATCAGATTTTAGCTTAAAATAAGAGATGAGTCTTAACACTTCCACTAGTTTATAGCTTCTTATGCTACTTCTTTTGTGAACACTAATGCTTAAAAACAGATTAAAATACACTTAAAATTTGATCTTTGCATTGATTGTGCTTTGCATCAGTAGTTACATCAATGCTTGAAATGGATATAATTGATTGCTAGCCTGCAATAACTGCACTGTCACATATATACCATAGTTTATTATTCACAATATATGTTATTATCATTCAAAGTGTTTGAAGCATGATGGCTTATATACAAGCTGCATGCTGATTTCGGATAAAAATCTTTGCCATAACATCCTTGATTGCTATCAAGCACAATTCTTTCATTGCTCTTGTCCATGTCTACATCCTCATATAACTGTGACAACAGAAGCATTTTCAAGAAAATGCACACAGTTCAGTGGTTTTGAAATGCAAACAAGATCCCTTGTAGGGAAGGTTGAAAAAGAAGAATCAGATCCAAAGCCATTTCACATATCTCGCTGAATTTTCTGCATTTAATCATAGAGAAAGAAAAGCAAAATTGAGTGCATATTCTATTTTACTCATTGCTTGTTGACATGAAAGGAGGAAAAAAATATTCTGTCCTCTCACTGATTGACATGCATTTTACTGTACAGTGAGAAAATAGTTCAATGAGAGAAAGTGAGCACCAAAAATATGTAAGTAGAAATCCTAAACCAGGCATATTATTGGAAGAAAGTTATTATGAAGTCTCAGTAAAAAAGGACACAAAATATTGGACATTTCAATCCTTACCTGCTGAATAACCTTGACTAGATCTTTCAGCACTTGTCTACGTTTTCGAACATCCTTATTTGTTATGACTGCAGTAGTCAGATACCTGAGGATATGTGGGCACATTGTCTGAATTGCATTGAGATACCTAGAAAGAAAAAATACAGGTAAAACACAGATAATGCAAATTTTGCATCAAAACAGTATTCATGATAAACCTTACGCACCTTCTATGCAATACAGTACCAGGGCTTATGACTGACCATTTATTCAAATATAGAAGGATGATTTATTTGTTAACCTTGTGATCATCTTTTTGGGATAGGGGGAGGGAAGCAAGGGGAAGAGAAGGTAGCAGTGCACTAGGGAGAGAAAAGGGGCTAGCACTGCAAGGGAACAGTCCATGTGCTAAGTTCAGGTCAACACTGGCCTAAGCTGTCAGCTACACTGATTTCACAAGAGGGGTTTGCACGGGCACACAGAACCACAGGAAGTCCTTTTTCATGTTGTCATCCAAGCCTGCAACTTTCCTGTTCAACTGTCCAATAAATTAGCCCATATTTACAAGTGAGAAGTATAAGTTAAAAACACAAACCAAACACATACACTATGAAACAAAAAAGAGGCAAAAAAGCCCACTACAAATTACCAGTCTACTGGGATCATCATGCAAAAAAATTAAACTGCTTTTCTCTAGTACTATTCTCCTATTCTAATACAGTACCTGCAACCACATACTAGAAAGAGAGCAAAACTTGTAACTAATTTCTCAGTGTTAAGCTGTTCTAGACTTAGATCTACATGTAAGAAGTTGGTCCTCTCACAAATGGCTATAGTGTTTCAGTTTTCATTTTTATTCTTAGATTTCCCTCAAGAACCCTTCTTAAATAGGTTTTGTAAAATCAAAATAGAACAATACCTGCCCCTACAGTCCTTAAAAGATACTGTAAGAGTTGGTAATCTAGCACAACCACTTATTCTGTCCCCCCGTAAGCACCAGAAAAGAGAGACAGTTCTTCCTACTTCATGACCCATTCTCCTTGAAGGGAAAGTAAAACCAAGAAAAGCAGATTATACACAAAAATTCAAAAAAAGGCTTGGAAAAAATATTCAAAGTGTTAATATCACTAGAACTTCTGAAACAGCTTCAGGCTTGGGGCTGAAAAATGTTCGACAAACTTGCATATTCATCATCTGCCTTCATTTTGATTTAAAGACCCCAACACAGCACAACACAACTTACTGTGGTTGATAGAGAAAGAGGTCAATGATATTGTCTCTCCCTTTAGGATGATTAAAAAACACGAACAAAGACCAGTGGATGAGCCATGTTCTTTGCTGAAGAGACTGCAGTGGAGAGCTGACAGACTAAAAGAAAACATAACATTGGTTTAAGTCAACTAAAACACAGAAAGTTTGCATGAATACTAGTGCATGGAAACCTGTAATTGTTCAAAAATTTGTGATTTTCCACTGGCTCCTTTTAGCTGTTATCATTCTCATGTTGAGTTTGACCTCTAGCTTTTTAACGTGTCATCTGCTAAAAATAAATCTGCTGAAAGTTATAACCAAGATAAATTTTCCAATACTATATTCCAAACTGTTTGCCAAAACTTGTATTCTGTTATGGCAAGAGCATAGATTTTAGTTCTCCAAAGACCAACATACTAACATAAGTTATTACTTCCCTTTTTAATGCTGAATTTTGTTTCTTGTATTCCCTCTTCAGATGTGATCTGAGGAACTACTTGGCTTCTCTAGCTTTTCAGTTGTTATTCCTTTCTAAAGCCTCACAAGAACTTTTTTGCCATATGCTCTCAGACAGTGATAAAATACCATAATCACTTTCAGCCAAGAAATAAGAACGTAACTATCTTCATTTAAACCAGCTGATAATGCACGAATAAGGATTCAGCTCTAAGTATCTGTATTAGCTCCAAATCTCAGCAGCACTTCAAACAGATTGCAAAGCAATGTGTTGAGAATGAACTGACATAGCAAGTAATAATCACTGCAAAGAGCATGACAACTAACTACTATGATTCTATCCTAAAAAAATCTTGGAGTCTAATGAATAAGTCAAATTTAATAGTCTATTACAACCATATAGATTCATAAAGATGAGAAAGTTAGAGAAGGAAAATTTGTTAACATTAGTTATCTGTCACATAGATAAAGAACGAGTCGGGTTAGGGGGTGGGGGGAGCATGGGTGGAACAAGACAAACACCTTTTCAAGATTCTGGTTCAGGAGAGTAAGGCTCTCGCATTTCAGATATGGCCATTGAAGCCCCACGAGCAGAGAAAAAGACCAAGAGGTCCTTAATCACCTCAGTTGCTCTGAATTAGTACTGCAGCCCCACTCTTTCTCTTCATGTTCTTGGTGCTCATCTGAACTCAGGAGCTGATGAGGAATTGCTGAATTGGCTGAAAACTACTTCCAAAAACAAGCTATCTTGCATTTTCTGTTAAAAGTGTTATTTTCATGTGAGAAGAGTATAGTTCAGTTACATGCATTTTATCCTTTACAGAAGATGAATAGTACAACTATCTGAAACTTAAGCAGCAAACAATTTCACACAATGATACCTTGCCCTCAGAATCATCCTTGAGCCTAGTTTTTTTGCTTACTGGAAAAACCTTAAGAGTTCTCAGCTACATTTTCAAATGTGGTAAGAGCGAAGTAATTTGAAAGAGGAAGCTTCACTATTTCTTCAGAAGCACCCTTTGACTCTCCCACTATTATTAACAAAGTATCTAGTGAAAAGGTGGTAAACTACTCCTAAACAAGACTGCAAGTGAATCCTAATAAAACTTGAATGCTAACACCTCTAACCACTCCCCTTACTAACATGACCAAGATTTTACTTACATTATTATCTATTGTCTCCTTTAGTCTTGTGAGATCTTCCATGGCTGCATCCCAGTTCTGCATCAGAATTTCAGATGCCAGTTTTCCCCACAGAGAACTCAAAGCATTTCTGTCTGTTGCTGGAACCTATTTTCAACAACAGCAATAAAATCATAGTCTTAGTATTTTTTTTAATTATTATTTACTTTAAAAAATAAGAAAAATATTTTCTGGCAGTATTTTTAATTTACAAGATATCAAATTTGCATGGTCCTATCTTTCCAAATGAGTACCTTTTCTGAAAAAGCAATTTAGGTACAGAAGAAAACACAACAGTAAAGCTTCTGAAGTAGAAACTAGAAAATCCCGTCAAAGTAAGACAAAGCTCCATGCTGCTGCAGTTTAAGTTAAAAAAAAAAAAGAAAGAAATGGCTGAGCACCAGATGACACACTGGTTCCAATTTTTTTTTTTTTTAAACACACCATATAAAAATGCTACTAAACTACTAAAACAAGGTTATTACAAAGCAGGTTCCTGAAGAACATCATGACAGTAGGTAATCACCTTAAAAAAGCTAGTACTCAAAGTTCTTTCTGCTAATGCTGTGCCAAAGGGCATACTTCTTACAGAATGTCCAGTAAAACTCCAACTTTGCAGTAGTGAATCTATTTCCTGGAAGGGTAGTCCTAAGGTCAAGCTGTGTAGTTTTATACAGGAATGAATTACACTAGGTCATTCACAGCGTCAAATTCTGTTCTCAGATCAGTTACAATAGTTCTTTCATAGGTTATGTTTCATCATACAGAACTTTAAACAAATCTTCTCCCATCAGAGTTAGCAACGAGTCCTATACCAAGCCATTAACAGCACAAAAACAGTCCTTCACTTTTTGAAATTAGTTATTTGACATATAAGAACATAATGCTAAGCCCAGAATTAAAGCACAAAGAATTAAAGACAGCTGCCCACAAACATAAATACATAAATTTCCTCTCTCAGCACATGGAATGTACCTATAATGCTGAAAGTCAGTCTAAATGTTGATGATAAAGCTAAGAATTCAACTCATTCCTACTTTAAACCCTATTCTGATTAAAGATACATTTCCCAATTTTGCCTCTAATTATAGTCAATTACAGGAATTATTGTTATTTACTCTAGCAGTATTTCAGAAAGTTAAGGATATTTTTAGATGGGACTAGAAATCAGGCAGCAAGGAACAAACCTCAACATATGAATCACTACATATTTTCAGCAATCACTCCACGTATCCGTGAGATATAGAGTTTAGAAGTCATTATCTTCCAGGCAACCAAGGTGCCAATTTAGCAGATACTTTTAGTTGAGGAGGTTCACATGCACTGTGCTGGTTCCAAATCATGTACTTACAGTTAGCTATTCACAATAACTGCCTTTAGATACTGCAGCTGTTCTAGCTACAGTATCCGGATTTTCAAGCAGTTACCTTAAGTTTCCATTTGTTAGTAAAATGGCACATTCACTGACCACCAACAATATATTTACTGTGTTGAGATTCTTACAAGACACTAAATCTTCATTCTCAAAATTCAGTCCCACCATTAACAAATGATATGAATTACAACAACATGAAAAGAGTTGCTTCAGAGACGATGGATCTGGTTCTACAATTCTCATTTAAGCTGTTTACATTTCCTAGGCAGATGACATACTCTTAAATCCACCAGAAAATTCAAGAGAAGACAGATGAGAGTTCAGATAAGAAGCTGGCAGTTCACCATTAGCACCAATTACATTCAAACCACCTGCAAGCTTTTCACTACTGTTCATTACATCTGTGCACAAAAACAAGTTCCCATTTTGCTTTTTTTTTTTTTTTTAAATTTTTTCCAGGATACATTTTACAGTGAGGAAAGAAGATGTATTCTCTAATTAAATGTTACCACAAGACCTACAAATTTAAAGGACAATTCTGAGTTCAGCATGAAAATAACAGAATTGCTGGACAATAGTCAGTGATGATTATTAACAATTATTTTCAACTTTTCTTTGGTGCACAGCAATTGTCTCAAAAAAGCTCAAAAGTATTATATTTTAAGAATTAATGCAGACAACTTACTGGTCTAAGTATTTCATTGGAAAAAAAACCAAACAAACCACAAAACAAAACCCAAAATCAAGCCACACCAAAAACTTACCAGAACCCTAAAGAAGTAGAGATACTCTGCAGCTCCTGAGTAATTGCCACATTCATACTGGAATTTTGCATACCTGTAGAGTGTATCTAGGTACTCCTGCCTAAACTGAAAAGAAATAAAAAAAGCCTTTCTTCACTAGGAAAAAGAAACATGCTGTTACAAGCCAATTTTAATAGTAAAGTAACCTCTGAAGTCTTTAAGTTCTTTGAAAGACATTGTACACATGAAAGACAATAGAAAACTATTATACTCTTAATCCGTGCCACTGAATTAAAGATTATACCAATACTGGAAAAAAGGTCAAATTCTGTATTACAAAGTAAAGCATATCTTAGTTACAAGGATGCAGCTAACATTAAGTTCCACCTTTATTTTTGTTTGTATAAAAATTAAAAGTTCAAAGGCATTCAAATAAAGTATGTTAGCATCAGGAATTCTGCCTATTAGCTACATTGACATGAAACAAGCCAAAATGCTTGTCCCTAATTGCTCAAAGCTGTTGGCTATGAGGGAGGTTGGGTGGAGATATTTAGAACTGAATTCAAACAGATATAAGAACTAAAACACTTACACCATGCTTCTCAGCTAAGTAGTCAAACAGCATCCGACCATCCCTATAATAAAAAGATAAAAACCGCTGTTTTTACAAAACAAACTGATTGTCACTATGCAACACGCTACGCAACGTGCTACACAACACAACCTTTAGCTGTTAAAAGTAAAGTACCCAAATAGAGTATAAATTTGAAGTGATATTCCTCCACTTGTTGTGCAAAAGCAACTGCAGAAGTAGTGAGCCAACTATTCCTAAAGTCTCATGAAGTTTCAAATCTTAAAGTTAATAAAGTTATTATAACTTTAAATAAAGAAGGCCACCTGCAACAATAACTAGAGCCAAGAAAGGGTGGGAGGTTGTTTTAAATTTGATATCATCCTTAGCTTTCAGTATGAAAGTTAAATTCTGACTTAGAACTCTCCCCACTCTCATGTTCTAATTCCACAGCAGTTACTCTAGCCAAGCAGTTTGAATTAACAGGAAACAGAAAAAAAAAATGGCAAAGACTAAAGTAAAATAGAATTAGAAGGGAAACTTATCCCTCTATTAGCACTGGGACACAGTGGCTAGCAAGAATACCTCTACCACAGCAAATGCCTGCAGAATGCAAAAAAATAATCACACTTAGTAAGTTCTAAACACCTAATTCACACATGATCACATTTCTGAAGCTTTTTTTATTCAATATGGATAATAAAAAGACAAGCAGTATTACCTAGATCAAAGGGAAGTTCAAGCCTCCAGTAGGCAAGCATGAAATTATCTACCACCAATAAGTCTCATATTAATGACCACAGGACTTTAGATACCTATTTTTAAACAAGTTAACTCAATGAATAATTTTTTATCCAGTCTCCACAATGGATCTTCATCAGCTTTTAGAGTGAAATTTTAGCACACCAGTTTTTCAATGCAGTAAGAATTCCATTCAAACTCTGCTGCAACCTTCTGGCAACAAGAACCACAGTTGAATTCATATACATAGTTGAATTCCTACTCATAAGTGAAAGTATTTTCAATTTGGCACTTTGTACGGACTGCCTTTCTACAATACAGAAAGAATTAATGACATGTTTTCTATTCTCCAGCCCCCCACGCCCCTGGGCATGCTTCTATACCTGTAGCTACCCTCCATTTCATCTCCTCTGTACATTCACACTTCAATTAATCATGTGGTAAAGATGACTTGGACAATTCATGGAACTATCATATTTGATAGAACATGTACCCAAGATTTAACTGAAGAGGAAAGCATCAAGCTGTAAATTACTCTTGGGACAACAATACAGTAAAAGTGTATGCAGTGGAAAATTTCCCCATTTACTCTGAAACAAATGACTGCAAAGCTGTAAGTTTGTTTAATTAGAACTTATGGTATAAGATTCTACAGGGAAATGGCACATTGCCAAGGTAGCCAAGAATGACAATTCCCAGTAATACTTGTGGAAGCAATGAAATTATCTCATGGTTTCTTTCAGTGGAACATACTTCAAGGATGACGAATACTGACTATTCCTCTATGATTTTAGAGTCAATGTCCTCCAACGGCTGCACAGAAAAAAGGAAGTGAAGTATTTTGGCTTATTCTTGAAAGAACTTCCACTTGCAAAGTCTCATTCACACATCATCTTCCACCATTTCCCAGACTTTGATGTTCCAAACAGGACTGTTGAGGATCAAAAGCAGTGATCTAAAGCCCTGATAATATGCAGCTCTAAATTTGATAGATTCCAAGCCACCAGCAGAAATTCATAAGAGTCAAAGAATCAAAAGTCGTTTTCTACTGTCTAAAGCACACTACTCTGGTCTAGACAGATTGACACCTTTCAGCCTGATTCTCCCCATTACTGTATAACCCCAACTATGTGGATTAGAAATTCTGTCAAGCCAATAACCAAAACCAGTATTTCTAAGCTGCGAAGTTTTCAAACATTTTAAAAACAAAAAATGTACCAGTTCTGAAACAAAACTTGCTGCATATGAGTAGCAGGGCTAATATTTTATAGCATTAGGCAAGTTATATTCCATTCATTTTTTGATCTTATCTCTTGCTTTCAAACATAACATTTTCGATTTGGAAAAAGTACTACTGACCAACTTCTGTGACTCAAAGGTCAAGTAACACAATACATTTCCCAAGAAATGCTAGTACTTAGAATTGCAACATGGTAATTTTTTGAGACCAAATATTTTTATAAAAACTGGCTAAAGGCAAAGCAAGAATTGAACAAGATCTCTACATATGGATCAGAAGTTCAATTAGATTTGAATAGAGTTGTGATAGTATCAGGAAATCTTTTCTTTAAATTAAGATAGTCCCAGTTAATAACTTCAAGGCAGTTAACTAATGGCAATTGGGCCTTTCACTTTCAAAGCTATACTTCCAAAAGCTGTCAAGTGGCTCCTGGCTTTGCGTAACCACCCAAGTCATAAGCAAGTGTAATTCCTTTTCTTAATATAATTATCTGACAAATATTCAGGCTGAAATCAGATACAAAGGTGGCTTACTTATCCTAACAATGCTTTTTAGAGCAGAAGCTTAAGTACATTCTGGTGATATCAGAACAGAAAATAGAAGCTTTTTCCCCGAAGTGCTGGAAAGCTAACAGATTTCATGATTTCTACTGACATCTTGTTTCATTTGTCCATTGAGACCCAATGTATTGCACCTCACTATTTCTGTACTGACCAAGTTGTAAGTTAGACTATAACAAATTCTGAAAACAATGCACATAGTGGAGAAAACACAGGTCAAAAGGGTTGATTAAGTTTCTCAGCAAGTTGGGCAAAGAGGGGAAAGGAAAGAAGGATGATAAACTGCACTTGAAACAAGGAGTAAATTCTAGTCAAGTTCCTCCCCCTTGAGGGACCCATTTTCTTCAAGGGGGTTGTTCCCAAACAAAGGTACACCTCATCAAGAAGATTTTGGCAGACTAGGAAAAAGTTTGTGCATTCAATGTTTCTCTAAGAAAATTCCAGAAACAATGTTATAGTCTTCCATATCAGTAGATACATAAAGCTTGCCAACAATAAATACAAGTACAGGCTTCACCTTCAAATTCAAGTCAAGCCATAGGTGCTTTATCTGATGTGGTATGCTCTATTCGAAATCTCAGAGCAGGTAAGGCTGAAGAAGGAATCTAATTAATTTTCCAGAGTTGGTTAGACACATTTACAACAGTAATAACAATGCTTCCTATGTAAAGGCAACAAGCAGTAATTTACACTAAACAAATACCTACCCACCCCTCTGTTGAAGTTGCACAGTTACTTCCTCAATGATGACAGTTGAACTCTTTCCTACAGGGCCAATTCACGCTTAACCATAAGAAAACTCTCATAGTCCTCAGACACAATGTGCAAACTCACTCTAATTACTCCCATAAGCAAAGTGAGAAGAAATTGGATACGTCTTAAAAAGATCCTTATGAGCAGTATCTTACACTAAGAAGTTGGCCAGTTCAAGGAGTGGGGAAGGACAGGACTCCTGAAAGAAATATGTGCTATGAGGCTGAAAGGATGCTTATCCACCAGGCCCCCCAGACTAAGAAAGTCAGCACTCCATAATCCTCTGTGGAAGGTAGAGAAGGGAGAGAGGGCAGATGGTCTCCTAGAAAAGAGTATCTGAATTGTTTCAGCCCATATTTCCCCTCAAAATCCCCCAAAAAATCCCCCAAACACCCCCCCTCAAAAAACAAAAAGAAAGCCCCCCAACCTCCCCAAAACCAATCTTGGCTGTGATTTGACTGCACTAAATTGTGACTGTCACTTGTCCCAAGTTGATGCATGAACATTAACAACAACAGAGATGCCTTATGCACAGCAGGTAAAAGCACTGAAAAGAGTAAATTGTGTCCAGCAATTTCAATTACCTGACCACAAGCACTTAAATATTGGCTGGAAGTAAAAATGTCTTTCTTTGCAGTCACTACAGAGAGCATTCTTACCATCAACACCTAAGAGGTACCAACAAACCATCCTGAGAAATTATGTTAGAAATTACCTAGTGGACTGCATTTGCCTTGTAGTCTCTGGATCCTCAAACATCTTGACAATAGGTTCAGTTTCAGCTTGAAGCTGCTTCAGCTGTGCAACAACAGTTGTTCTCTTCTCACGCAAAGCTAAACACACAAACAAAAGAGATTTTAATGTAATGCCTTTTTACAGAAACCAACCTGTAACTACATGGTGCTAACAGCACATTCGAACATGTCTTCCCAATTTCTACCTCGCTTGTCCCCTCAGTCAAGTCACAAAACCAGAGGTATCTAACAATTCATTAACTTAATAAAAAGCTTCTAACATTTGGTTCCTTTCCTCCTGTGTGGAGTTCTAATCAAGCCACTAAAGACCAGGTATAGCTGGAGCAGAGTCTGTATTAGACAAAGTATCTTCAGGCTTCCACTAAGGAAGAAACACCTTTTAAGTAAGTTCACTTATTCCAAATAAACTTGAAAAAAGTAAAACAGTGCTATGATACCACTAAGATTGATTTTCCTCTAACTAACCAGGTTTGAAAGAACATTTTTAGAATACTTAACTGAAAATTGACAGGAAGAATTTAAAGCAGCTCAATATGCAAAATTAGGATTTGGAACACTATGGTTTAATGTTCTAATTAAGCATGCAAAAACATCAGGAAACAGAACTAACAGCTTTAGGGTTATTATTTTACACAGACCCAAACTTCCTCACTGAGTGCTACCAGTGCAATAAAATGAACACTTAAATAAAATTCAGAAAAGCCTATATGCTTAAAAAAAACCTAAAGAAAAAACAGTAGCACCCTGAGACTGGCTGTGAGCCAAGAAACCTATGGGATCAGAGAAGCCAAGACCAAATCCCAGGGGAGAACAGCCTCTGGAAACCATGAAAGTGAGCCACACACCAGGACACTCAACGCCACAGTGAATGTATTAGACATTTCTTTCGTGACTTGACTACATATATATTTGTAAAAGAGGTCCAAAGTGGCTAATACCATAATGGTGACCTAAATCTAAGAATGACTTGCCTGATAGGAAGTGTTCCAATAAGGAGAAATTATCTCCAACTTCAGATGACTCTTGAGATTATAAGATAGGAAGGGGAAACAGACGAAAGAAAAACCATTCAGTTGACTTACTAACAGTACGAAAATGTTTTCCTGTGACATCTCCTGGCTCTGTAATTGTAAGTTGATCCCATGGAAGACAAGACAAAAGCAACTATAAATTGTGCAGGGACATTTCTAAGTATAATAGTGTAAGTGAACTTAGCTTTGAGTACTTAAAACAGTGAGGTCTTAAAAAAACACAACAACAAAACAGCATAAAATTCTAATGAAGCCAGCAATTCCACAAATAAGAAGAACCTGTCTGTACATACATTCTGATAAGTACTGATGCATGAAGATGACACATACCAGAAAGATCTCAGAGTAAGTTAAGACCTTTTCATAGAAAGCTGTACAAGCAAGCACCCTGAACAATTGACTCCACATGAAATTATTACCTCTGCTTATGTTAATTTTATACTGCTGAATAGAAGCCACATTGAAATTATTCCTCTGCTTATGTTAATTTTATACTGCTGAATAAAAGCCACATATCAAACAACAGTAAGTTAAAAAAAAAAAAAAATCCTGCCAAACTGATGGCATAAATTTTGAGATGTTTGAGAAGAGTATAAGAAAAACATTACAAGTGTGGAGATTGCTGGACTATATGAAGGCAAAGCTCTCCCAGTGACCAAATTCATTCAACTTACTTGCAGTATGACCTCATGAAATTATGCACTTAGCAACCTGCTTGAATAAGTGGCTGTAATCAGAATATTAGAGACATTAGACTAGTTACTTTGTGAAAGTGTACTAGGATTGCTATTTCTTGTGCTGTTTACTACTTTTGCATTTTACTATTTACTTACTACTGATAACAGCAATATTCAACAGTTTAGAAAGGCTGGAGCAAGGAAAGAAACAGGAAAACCTATTCAGCTTTGAGATTTTTACAGCCCTGAGACAGTCTGACTTTTTTTTTTTTAATCAGTAGAACTGACAAGTAACCTAAAGGTGAAGCTATCATTAAAACTGCTTCTTAGATTACAAAAGTGAAAACCTCTGGTTCTCATTATTTGTTATCAGTCCTACACATCATTCCATATACACCGATAAACAAGAACATCTAATGCTAGCATATCAAAAATTTGGTCAAAACATTGAATCCAACGTCCATAACTATCAGCTCTCTTCATGTATTTCCAAAGAGGCTAACTGCCAACTCTTTAAAGAGCCTGAAAAGAGTAAGACCCAGAGGCAGAACAGTTGGATCTTGTACCTGACTACGCAAAAGCACCCGAGTCTCTTCCTCCTAAGCTGCAGGCAAAACAGACTGTAGTCCCACTAGTTTAGAAAAAGGTGAGGAATTCCACAAAATTAAAAGAGATGGAGAAATAGGAAGAAAGTGTATATTCAAAGACTAGGGTCAGGAAGGAAAACAAGCCACCAAAACAGAAAACCAACCCAGAAAAAAAGAAACAACAACAACACAGAAAAAGAACAAGTCAACCCAAAACACTAAAAAACCATGAAGGGTAGAAATTAGAGAAAACAAGATATTCTAATTTTCTCCCCCTCTGCAAACGCTCCTCAGGAAGACAGACATTTAAGTAGTAAACAGGAAAGTTTCCAAAAATCACGGAGAAGACAGTAAGAGATTAAATTTCATATTCCTTATGATAACATTAGTTATCATTGGTTTTATTCCAGAGGAACAGCAACAGCAGTTTATATGTTGATGGAAGTGAGGAAAACATGTATTTTCAAAAACATACGTATCTCCTCAATCTAAAAAGCCACCATGGACAGTCAGATTAATGGAGTTTCTTACAATGGAAATCTAGCCTTAATATACTGGATGCTTTAAAGAAAAAGTTTAGTGATCCCAAATCATTGTGCAAGTGTTTTAATTTGACAGATGAAAAATAAGTGCAACTCTATTAGGCTATACCTAGTGCTAGAAATAACCACATCAGCATTGAAATACTTCAGACATCACTCAAAGACTAAGTTCCTGATAGACCAACAAACCCAAACTTTCCAGGATCAGGGGATTCTATTTGTTTCAGTATTGCACATCCTTTCGTTAAGGCCAAAGTGTTGCGGTTTAACCTGGCAGACAGCTAAACACCACACAGCCCTTCGCTCAATCCCCACCACCACCCCTGCCACCCATGGGATGGGGGAATCGGGGGGAAAAAAAAAAAAGTAAAATGTGGGTTGAGATAAAGACAGTTTAATAGGACAGAAAAGGACGGGAAAATAACAACAATAAAAGAATATACAAAATAAGCAATGCACAATGCTCACCACCCGCCGACCGATACCCAGACAGATCCCAAGCAGTAGTCACCACCCCCCGGCCAACTCCCCCCCAGTTTATATACTGAGCATGACATCATAAGGTATGGAGTATCCCTTTGGCCAGTTTGGGTCAGCTGTCCTGGCTGTGCCCCCTCCCAGCTTCTCACTGGCAGGGCATGAGAAGCTGAAAAGACCTTGATTTAATATAAAACACTGCTCGCAACAACTAGAACATCAGTGTGTTACCAACATTATTCTCATCCTAAATCCAAAACACAGCACTGTACCAGCTACTAGGAAGACAATTAACTCTATCCCAGACAAAACCAGGACACAAAGTTAAACAGTATTCTAGTTTGAGTGCAACAAGCAAATTACCACTAGTGTTTATTATTTCAGATACAAAGGTTGTAAAACAAATTTTAGTTCTAAATGAGCAGCTTACCATGTGGAATTTCATCTGAATAAAGATTTTTGTACACATCCATAGCAAAATCCACCATGTTGGTATCACTAAGGAGATCCAGTTTTCCCTGGAGTAGCTCTTTTTCATTGTATATCTGAAATAGGAATTAAAAACAGATTTTCTTGAATACTATTGAATAGTTTCCAATTCATGTTATGTAGTTACCTTTATGATACAGTTTATTTATGGATTTTTGTCCAATTAAACAGTTTTAAACATCAAATCTCATAGCTTTGCAAGATCTCACAGCTCTGTCATTTAGTGTGCTTACTATACAGCCTCTCTACATTTCCAGTCTTGGCAAGACACCATAAATAGCAGGAAATTGCTGAATGCAGGCACTTCAAAACCTAGTTAGAAGACAAATAACATTTTAGATTACTATTCCTTTAACAGGAATAGCAATTGCTATTACAATTCATGGGAAAAAAATCCAACATGAAAAATCTCTGAAAGTTTTACATGTACATATGTATAAATATATATATATTAAAAAAAGCACGGTCAGATTTTTCTTTCAAAGTAGTTAATACTTTCCACAAAATAACATGCTGAACAGTGCAGACTAGTCAAATAATTTAAAATGGATCTCAAAAGATATACTCAAGATCAAGCTTATAATTTAATTGTAGCACAGATTAATCTAAAATACCTTGTTAGGTCTATAGCATAAGAGCAAATTTAGTTTAGCTTGTGTAATTGAATGATGTTCTTTTAAACTTGTCAAATTGTTTTTTAAAAGTCCTACCCCAAAATTTAGTCATGAGTTGTAAACTGCTGTTAGGTCTTCAAGATGTAGGTGGGGGCCTAAACTAGAGTATATCTCAAAAATACATTTGCATGAAGGCTGTATTGCAATTCACCACACCACATTTAGGGACATCTCAAATACAGAACCTGCAAAAGTTTAATTTGGCTCTGAACATCATGTTGTTCAAGATTAACACTACAATAATAACTGTTTAATTAACTTGAGCTGATTTACAAATGCCAAAATACTAAAAATGCCCCCAAGATGACAGACATCAAGCAAAATCCATACACTAGGCATGAAAACTGGATCAGATGAGTGCTTCAGATAGTTTAGACTGACCTCTCAATCTAAACTACCTCCAGCATTACTGGGTTCTTTGTAGTAATATAATTAAAAATATATGTTTTACATATGTAAGATATATATAGAGACCAACAAGGGACAGCACTAGAAGGAACTTATATTTGGTTTAAGCATAAACTCGTGTTTAAAATTAAAGTTGATTAGCAATACTATCTACACTGATGCAACCCCACACACCGCCCTGCAACTCCACGGCTGAGGGGCAAGACGAGTGACAACGGCCGCAGAGGAGGCGCAGGGCCAACGAAGGCCGTCTCACGCTGTCGGAAAGTAGGCAGAAAACGAACCGCAGCTGCGAGGGAAAGCTTTTGCTTTTCCCTCCCCCGAATATGGGGAAGGGAAAGAAACTACGCCAAATCCGAGAAAGGGGAATGAGGAGGAGCGGCTCCCCCAGGCCTCCTCTCGGCCCTGCTCTCCCTCCCTCACGAGGAAGGCCCACACGCCTCTCCCTCGCCCTCTCCCCACGCGGTGCAGAAGCCCCGAGCTCCTCGCTTGGGAAGCGAGCTCCGAGTCGCCTCACGGGCCGGGCCCAGGCCGCGCAGCGCCTGAGGAAAGAGACGGCGCGCCCAAGTCCAGGAGAGGCACCGGCAGCTGGTGGCACCGTCTGCCACTCTTCCGCTCCCCCAGCTGCAGGGCCGGCTCTCCCACCTCTGGGATAGCCACGTACCTCCTTGACGGAGAGGAACTCCAGCAGCGGGAAGACCAAGTGCCGGTCCAAGAAGTGCGCGATCTTGGTGGTCAGGTCGTACTCCGCCATCTTGGCGACGAACTCCAGCAGCGGGAAGACCAAGTGCCGGTCCAAGAAGTGCGCGAGGTCTCGGGGCAGCTCGGCCTCCGCCATCTTGGCGACGGAAAAGAAAAGAGAGAGGCGGGGCCCAGCGGGGAGGCAGCCGGCAGCCGCGGCTCTTATGGGCTGTGCGCCTGCGCGGCGCGCGGCGCAGTGGGTTGGTCGTCGCTGTGTGCCGTTGTGGGAGCGGGTGGTCTGGTCCGGGGCCGCCTGGCAGAAGGACGCGAACGGGGTCTCGGCAGGGAGCTTAGCGCTTTTGCTGCGTCGGTGTGGAGGGAACCGCTGAGCTGAATCCTGGGCTGGTTTCCGCTCCTTTGCTTGAGGCGGCTGTAGGGCCCGGCCGGGTGCGTGGTGTGGTGGGGCCGGGGCCCTGTGGGGATGAGGCAGGGCCCTGCCTGCGCCCCCAGCCCCGCCTGTGCCTCGGGCTGGGTGATAGTGCCAGCATAGCGCAGTAGTAAGTGCTCAGAGTTTGTCTCTTGTGGTGGGGTCAGCTTAATAGAACTTGATTTCTGAAGTGGTGACTTGCTCCTAAAAGCATTATAGAGTAGCTTTTAAGTGAGTCCAGCCCCACCACTTTGTGCTCCGTGTGGGAGCTTGACTTGATTTAATCTGGTGAAGAGGATCTGGCGGGGGGCCTAAACTGTCTTTGGCACCAAGTGAAATAGTTACTAAGTGTTGGTCCATGTTGACCGTGGTTCTGAGCTCTTAGGGGTGAGGACATGAGGAAAAATGTCTTTACTGAAAGAGTGGTGAAACATTGGAACAGGCTGCCCAGGGAAGTGGTTGAGTCCCCATTCGTGGAGGTATTTAAAAGACGAGTAGATGAGGCACTTAGGGACATGGTTTAGTGGGCATGGTGGTGTTGGGTTGACGATTGGACTCGATGATCTTAGAGGTCTTTTCCAACCTCAATGATTCTATGATTCTATGACATGACAGATGAGATGCAATAAGGAGGCCGGGGAGCTGGTGGACAGTGGCTTACACAGTGAAGTCCAAGCAAGTGTGGAAATGTGGTGTTGAGTTTAGCAACAGAAACAGAGGAATCACTAATGATGATAACTTGGATATGTCTTGTAGCCAGAGTAAGGAAAATAGCAAGTTCACCATGATGTTATCTCACCAGCGCACTGAAAGATATAAAAGGTAATTTTTCCTTTTATAGTTTGTAAGTTTTCTGCTGATTTTTGTCAGGACATGCAGTTGATTCTAGCAAGTCAAGCCTCATCTCTTCACATAAAGCATGACTCAAGCCTTTGTCCAAAGGAAGCTTTTCCTTCCCTGAGCAGAGGCATAAATCATTTACTTAGTGAATCATATAACTACAGACTATGTCTATGGCAACTACAGTAGCTGTTTGTGCTGAATAGTGAGTTAATATAGTTGTAGTACAAATTAGTTGTAGAGTTGGTTGGTTTGTTTTAAATGTAAATGGAAAAAGAGAAATAAGGAGGTAGTACATTTACTAAGCCATTCTTCAGGCTGCTAGTGATGTTCTTCCTACCTTAACAGAAAGATGTAAAGGCTACAGAATTCAGGATGTGACAGGCTGGTTTTCAGAGGTAAGTATTCAGAGCAGCTCAATGATTACAATGGTAGAAGGTATCCTGTAAGGGAAGGAAAGTATTTATGCAGGATGAATGAAGTCAGTTCTTCACGTGACCCTGAGTTATTAACACCTTTATATAAATCTGTGGTGTGTGTAGTTTTGTATATGGTAACACTCTTCTCAGAACATCAGCTGTGGAAAAGAATCTCTTCTTACCTGCAAGACAACCTTACATTTTTCATACTAATTGTAGATCTCATTTGCTTTCAATGGTACCTATATGATACCTGCATATCGCTGATGGCATACATCATCTCTAATGGTGAAAGCTGTCCCCCTATAATACTTTCCCATAGTAACTATGTGGGTTTCACCAGGGCCTGTTCAAACTTGTCATTGTTTGTTCCTCCTTATGGCAGTTGGGTTACAGAGCTGCCAGTGGAAAGCAGGCTGCGGAGTTGCCAGTGGAAGGTCCTCGGCAGTACAAAAGGCTGAAGCATCCCAGGCACTGTGCAGTGCTCGATTCTATTTGATGAGTGACTGTCTGCAAGAAACAAGTATAGTAATGAGTGAAAAGGTGTAAAGAACTAGCTGGGGAGAGCCTTTTAGCAGAAAGACCATTACAAGAATACTGTGCCAAGAGGAACTGTCAGGACAACTGTTTGTTGTGAATTCCCAAAGTGGAATATACTCTGCAGTGGGGACTACAGTTCTGAGAAAAGAAAAGTGTGTCTAACTGCTTTAGCCATATCGTTTAGTGAAATAGTTATATCCCTCTTGGTGAAAATTGTTCCAAAATACATTTAAGCTTTCGTGGCAAAACAGTCTTAGCCAGTCTTAACTGAATAACTGGAAATTTGAGTTTATTTTGAACTCTTGCACAAACACCTGACTGAGGAATTATACGAGGCATAGTAACCTCTAGGCCAAATTTCATTTTTGACATAGACCAGACTTGAAGCTGAAGTGCTTTAACATAGTGGAGCGCTTCCCTTCTGGAAATTTAGTCCACTGTACTTAAGATTCTTAAGTGCCATTGTACTTAAAATTGCTAGTTTGGTTCTTGAAATAAAAGCCATTTGGCTAGAATTATCTAGAAAAATATCTTAAGAAAATCAACAGGAATGTATCTTGCTAGGGCTGGCTCTTTTGATTTCATAGTTCTTAAATAGTGAGAAACTTTTGTCTAAAGGATTTCATTTACATAATTGGTTGTCATTTATCTTACTGTTAACACAACAGTGGGATCCAACATTCTTTGAAGTGTTAGAATTGAATAATCACTAGGAAATCATAGTAAAATATTTTTCTGTCTCACATTATCAAAGGGAAATTGAACCTATTAACTTCTACATCCTTTGATACAGAAGATAGACTATATGATTCAAATCCTATGTAACTTGTTTATTTTTTTTTCATTTTGGTATTTGTAATTCAGAAATGATATTTCTGTCCTTTTTCTTTTAGCTTTGTTCATATCTGAAAAAAGATTTTGATTCCTGCATTCCATAAATATTTTTACAGTTGTTAAAATAAAAATATTCCTAAAATCAAGAATGTGACATCTAGAAGAATTCACTGCTGTCAACTATTTCTGGATAGCAATCAAATTTACACTAAGTGTATCTCATAATTCAGCTGAACCACCTAAAATAGAAGATGACTATGTTGTTGTATAAGCAGGTTTTTCCTCACTTGAAAGGATGGCCATATTAAAAAGTTGAGGGCAGCAATGCTTACCTGATTATACTTTACCAATGAGGGTGTTAGGCTCTATGCTCAACTTTCAGTGTGATGTTTTCTGTATTTTTTGAAATGTTTCTCATAAAAAACGCAAACAATTTATGGAACTCTATTGTATTGCAAGGTTCACCGATAACTCGAATCAAGTGAACATTTGAATAGAAGTCAGTCAGTTCTAATACGTTCTCTCTCAAGGTTTCAACCAAACTTAGGTTTTTGTGAAAGAGGTAAATGGAATACCTTTTTATTTTTTTCCCTTCACAAAGGGAATGAAGAACAGAGGAAGCAGGGAGATAATTATTTCATAAAGAAAGGGGTTTTATGTGTACATTCCACTTGTGGGGAAAAATATTCCCTTTCTCATAGCTTACAAATACAGGATACCTGTCAGAATAAAGGCTTAAGAGTTGAATCTCTTATACATGTAGATGTCTCTGCTGACTGACATCCTCTTAAAGGATACATCATGTATCATAATATACCAGCACATGATAGGGTTAAAATTATAATTCCAAGGAAACCCGTATCACTTGTGGCTTTGAGCCTGTTCTTAGTCTATTGCTTTGCTTTATTTAGAGAATGCAGTATATCAAAGGAATGGAGGGGGAAACCTTTTACGTAGAAATAGTCCTTATCTTTCCACCCCTGTGGTACAATTTTGATTTTGTTTGTCAACATAACAAGAAAAGGTAGGAGAAAGTATAATTTGATTTGAAAATAACAAATGCATCTTGAGTGTTACCAGCTTGTCCAATTCTGTGCTTTCAAGAGAGATTTGAAAGGCCTGTTAGAAGGCAGAACTAGATCTGGGAATTACAGAAGACTTCAGTCAGCTTAGTTGGATTGCTTAGGAATAAATGAATTTGGCTCTGTAAGTATGGCATAGTGTACTTTGAATACACAAAACAAGGCAAAGGAAATTGTAAGTAAAGCTTTTCATCCCAGACTATTGGAATCAGTGAGGAAGGGCATAATTTAATCTCAAATCTTTATTATTGGTGATGATGGATGAGCATGAAAGAAACCAGCTTTGTTTTCCAATCCCAAGTTGTTCACAGGAGAGAGATTTGCAGAAAAACCATTGGAGTTCAAGTATACTTGAACTGGAGATCAGAGAAACAAATGAGGTTTTTCAAAATATGCATGTTCTCAAGTTATTTTTCAAAATAGTACTATATGTTAAGGGGTACAATAAATCATGTGTTAAGTGTCTTGAAATTCATTAGGAAGACACTTGTTCCTTTGTTTAATAAAAAAAAAAA
>NW_008795524.1:199346-216680 GCF_000699145.1 Aptenodytes forsteri
TTTAAATGTTATATCCCCAGGAAGTATTTGGGGAAACATAATAGGTTATTATGAAAAAGTTCCAATATAATCAGTGTACAACACCTTGTAGTGAATATTATTTTATAAGTTTATATATGGAAAGAACTCTACATGCTGATGAACAGCAAACAGCTCTTACTGTATCTTTTCTCAGTCCTTGACCGTTGGATCAGTTTAGGTTCAGTTATGAAACATTAAACATTTGTGGAATGATGGTACATGAAAATGTGAGTTGAAAGTGATACAGATACTTATATCACCAGGCTTTTTAACATAATTTTAAAACTATCTAAATTTGATACAAACCTTGTTGTAGCCATGAATTTAATGATGTTTGTTCCTGTTTTATGGTCTTTTTTTGTTTCAGATATATTTTCTGACTGTGGCTTTAAAAATTTGCTCCTCTTGTCATTGTTCAGGAAACAGGGCTTGGAACTATTTTGGCTTAAGATGTTTACCTCCAAGTGTTAATATTTTAAAATGTTTTTAAAATCTTTTTAATACATAGAAAATGGAGAGGATATTTGTTTCACGAGGAATTTAGTGTAAGGGTTGCGAACTGCAAGCATTATATAGCAAGTGGGTGCATTTCTTGAAACAGAAGATTTTTTTTTTGAGCTTTTTCCGAGTAAGGGAGGGTAAAATCATTTTTTATCATGTTCATGTATGTTAGGTAGTGCCTGCAGAAGTTTACCAGCTTGCGATTAATTAATTTTTGTTGTGTTTTCTTCTTTTATTATATTATAAATGTTTTGTTACTTCTTTATTTAGTACTGTATTAGTTTCTTTATTTAGTTACTGCATTATTTAAATCCAACTTTGATGAAACTGGTCATCTTCCTTTCAGTAATTATGGCACATTATGGATACCATATTTCTCTAATAAGGGCTGCAGATGTGTAACATTCACAACCCTAAATGTGACTCCTAAATACAGAATTTTAAAATACCTGAGCAAAAGTAGTACCCAAATTAAACACTGTGCATGCCCTGCTTTCTCTCTAGGTTCATTAGGAACCACTCAGCTCTGATCCAGAGGTCTACAGCTCTTAACATAAACATTTCACAACCTTCCTAAAAGCCCTACTAACGGGAGCGCAAATAGACAGACAGATCAATCCCACAATAAATTAATGCTCAAGTAAGCTGCCCCAAGAGTTTAAGGGGAAAAACGGGAAAAGAGATGTCTAATGCTTGATACATGTTTCATCTTTTTTAGGTTCAAAATCCATAGCTTTGTAATCGGGTGGTGGGCCTGGCCAAATCTTAAACACGTTAGAAAATGGTTCAGAATGATAACCAAGCAGAAGGGAGCTGTATCTCCTCCTCTTCTCATTATTTTCCCACCTACATTTTTTTGGCATAAACCAGCCCACCATGCACCCTGACCTAGGTTGCCAAATATCTCATTTCAGCTCCCAGAAGGATGGGGTATTACTCTCTTGCAGCAAGACAAAATTTAAAGAGAGGCTTGGGGTTGTCATCTGGGCAAGTGGACAAGGCAGGTGTGGCAAGTAAGTTGACAATGTTCCTCTATCCAAACCATAAATGTTGCTGTGAGAAAATGATCTGGACATTGGTTTCAGGTATCTTAGGAAGAGCTTACAATTAAAAACAGGGGCACTCTTTAAATAGATGGTTCCCTGGCAGCTGCATGTTTACCTGCATTTACTGAAGAAATAATTTGTCATTTCTCAGGATCGTTCGTTAATCACTCTGCTGTCAGCCTGCCCTGTTAATTGGGGTCTAGGCTGGCTCCAGTAACATGGAGGATGGGGTGTCAGAGATCCCAGCCCCATACCCATTCTCCTGTCCCATTCTGTTATGGGGCAGGACTAGGGCTGGCAAATCTAGTCCTGCCTGCTTGCAGTAGCTTTGCAGAAGTGAGTAGCTTGGGAAGGGGTGGTGGTGAATACTTGCAGGTAGTGCTAGATGCCTTTGCTGTGGGAGCCCTCTGGGGTATATAGTGTGGATTTAAGGGCAATCTGGAGACATCATATGAGCATGCTGTATAAATACAGGCAGGATATTTCACCTTTGGATGCCTTTATTGTACCTGTCTTCAGAAGTAATGTAGATACAGCTGCAGAGTGATAATGGTCACAGTCACCGTGGCAAATCCTACAAGAAAGCTGTATTCAAATTAGTCTAATACTTCCATGGCCTTCTGCATCAGACAGACAGCACTTGTTCAGAAAGGATGGGACTCTGCTACAGGCTGCAGGATACTAGCTTGTGATGTTCATGGGCAAGGCAGAGTAACCAACAGCCCATAGTGGATCTGGGTACTTGGATTTATTCAAGAACCAACAAGATTAGAGCTTTTACCCTACACTAGATTATCTCACACGCACTTGTTCCCCCCCCAGCATTATGTTCAGTAGGTCTTGGCTTCCCTTTCCGTCAGGGAGGTCGTTGCTGGTCCGGGAATGCTGGGGCCAAAGTTGAGTTGGATTGTGGTGTGCTGCTGCTCACAGTTACTGGCCTCGGGCTTTGCAGACCAAGGCCCCTGAGCACTCCCTGGCAGTCATTTCCACACATACCCCCTCATCTCCAAGATCTTTCCTCCAGCTGGGATTTTCACCACCTTCTTTCCAGGCTCCTTTCTTCTTTCCAAAGCCATGTCTTTTCAGGGAATCCTTCTTTGAGGCCCCTAGCCTCTCATTTTCTCAGGTTGTCTATGTGGAGAAACACAGTGCATGATCAGCCTCCTACGTGGGGTTCTGTCTCTGTATTAACTGGAGGAGTTGGGATGTGCAATTCTTTAGTCCTGGTTTTATCAAAATTTATAGCCAGACTGTACTGGTTGCTGGTAGGAAGCAGCAGTCTTCCTGAGAGTTCAAAAGTTCAGTTTTGGACATTCACACAGGTATAGACCCAGTTATCAGCTGCCTGCTTTTGTTTAAATTGCCCCCCCCCCCCCCCCCCCCCCCTAGTAATGCACCAAAGATGCCTGAAAATACAAAAAGAAACCATCACTGCTCTCGGGCTTTGTCCATGGGAAGTGGACTGAGTCACCATGCTAACTACAAGAAAAACATTCCAGTCTTACAGTGCTCCCTGTACTCATCTCAAATTAACTTCTCCAGGAGGGATAACATTTTAGGCGCATTTGTTGAGGAGGAAAATTGAAGCAGGGAGATGATAAAGACTTACTCAGAGCTAGCACAATAGATTGGTGGCAGAACCAAGGAAAGAGGAAAAGATCTGACCTCAGTCTGGTCTCTTGCAGTACTTAATTGTTGTAGGGGCCTCCAGTCGGTAATGAGTCTAACACAGTGGAAAGCAGAATTTCTCACGGGGGCGGGGGTTGTGGTGAAGATGTTCATTTATCTTCTTTTGTTTGAGAGCTGTCTTTGAAGGCATTGTTCTTCCACAGCTGCAGTAGCCTACATTCATTGTGAGAATTTTGGGACAATATGTAGAACGGATGATTGATACATGAGATAAAGTTGTGTAAGAATATTACTAGAAGATCATATGGACATAATAAATTATGCAAAGGCAGCTCAAAGAAATAAGCTGAGGACAATTTTTGTGGGGTACGATGTGGGAGATGGTACAGCAGATCCAAATAGGGATAAAAATGGGTAAGAGAAACAGCAACTAAAACATTCGCTGGAACAAGTCACGAAACAGGACATGAGTTGAAGTATTACAGATAGGTAAGGCAGAAAAAGGACAGTAAGTAGCTCATGGCTAGAAAAGGAAACAAATTCTCTATGCTCATGAAGAGCTCTGTACTCCCCGTGCACCCTGTCATCTTTTTTCCATATCAGAAGGAGGTCTAAGTGCACTTTTTCCCTTGGGTAGGAAATCCAGGTGTCCAGGCACGGTCTGGTATTTGGGAGGCTGGGATCGAGAGACACCACAGAGCTTGCAGAGCAGTCTAGACACATCCAAACAGGCAGGAAGATGCAACAGTAGAGATTGCTGCCTTACAAAATGTGGGATGAACTCAATGCATTCAAAGCAGAGCACATGTGGGCAGGAGGTACTCTCCTACACTCCTAAAGGGTGTGGGATATAGACAGCAGTGAGCAGGCAAAGTTTGTTTTGGGTTTGATTTTTTTTTTGTTTTCGAGACGCCCTTTATTAATTTGTTACCAGTTCTGTGCTAAGGTTTGTTTTCGAGACGCCCTTTATAAATTTGTTACCAGTTCTGTGCTAAGGTTTTTGAGAGCCAGGTATTCTTGCATTTTCCAACTCTTTCCAACTCTTCTATTCTGTTAATCGACTGTACTACATGGCTTGGACAGTTTGAACTCTCAGTGAATTTAGTTTTAAGAGCATCTTGAAAGATTTTATAACAAGGAAGTTCAAGAAGTGGATAAAAAAAAGGGAAGTTGCAGCCTGCAGTGAGGAGAAATTGTTATTACTAAAGGAGTATCTGAAGTGAAGATATTAACTTAGAATCATAGAATCATTGAGGTTGGAAAAGACCTCTAAGATCATCGAGTCCAACCGTCGACCCAACACCACCATGTCCACTAAACCATGTCCCTAAGTGCCTCATCTACTCGTCTTTTAAATACCTCCAGGGATGGGGACTCCACCACTTCCCTGGGCAGCCTGTTCCAATGTTTAACCACTCTTTCAGTAAAGAAATTTTTCCTTACATCCAATCTAAACCTCCCCTGGCGCAACTTGAGGCCATTTCCTCTTGTTATTGTTATTAACGTCCATATTATTGTCATATTGTTATATATTGTTATATATTGTCCATATTATATGTTATTAACGTCCATATTGTTATTAACGTCCATCTACTGAGTCCACCGCTTAACTCAGGCTTTATAGCAGATACTGTAAGTGAAGACCCAGCTGGAACAAGCTTTAGGAACAAGCAGTGGAAGGAGGAATGGTATAGGCACTCCTGTCAAATTATAAAATTCACCCTGTGGTCGTGGGCTTCTCTCTCCTTTGACAGTAAAGAGAGATTAGCTACTCACTAAGATGCTGTGATTGCCTCTCCCAGTACGAACTGGCTCAGAATCCCCATTCTAAATGCAGCCTCAGCAAGGAAGGTGAAGGGAAAGCTGACTTTCCTTTCTCACTGTTGTACGCATAATACAATATTGATCTGCATAATTTATATTAGCGTTTTCAGTCAACAGAATATGATGTCTTAGATCTCAATAATTATTCCCTCCTTGCCTAACAAGACTGGTATTTCTAAATGTCCAGTATCATATCCTTGTGGACTAGTCTCCTGTGGCATGATATAATCTCAGGGAGTTTGATCCAAACCTGTTGAAGGCAGTAGGAAGGATCAATTGATTTCAGTGGATTTTAGAGCATCAGAAACAGATACAGGATTTGGATCAGAGCATTAGCATAACAGATAATATTACTGCCTGCAGCAGGACAGCATCTTCCCCACTATGCTAAATCACCTTAAGATATTTAAAGAAATATAAGAGGTCCAATTTTCCTTTCCCCTCCCAAAACACTGAAAACATTTCAGTTGCCTATGCTAATGTTTTACAATACTGCGTTTCAGAAATACAGGCATCATGAGCTACATACAGGCACAGAATGTTATGAAACTGTGATACCTTTTAAGTTGTTGAAGCAACTTTCGTTCATGATGTTATGTGTTAAAGTTTCATCCCACAGGGAAGGTGTGTGTGAGTTTTTTGTTTTGTTTTTTTTTGGTTGGTTATTTTTTTCAATTTTTTTATTAGGCCCTGAAAAATGGAATTGCTGATATAATCTGAAGTAGTATTTCCTGAAGGGTCATGTTAGGAGTCTAATAAGCCCCACTGTGAGAGTCATTTGTCATTTTATCCCTACAGGCAAATTTGTAAAGGTTAGTGAAGGCTATTTGTCAAAGTTAAATGCTGCTTAAAATTTTGTTTCCAAAATACAAGCAGTTTGTTAATAGTACTAGTTGTCCTTTTCAGATTATTTTTGTAAAAATAGTTTTGAATAGGACCGAGGGGGGAAAAAAGTGTCTAAAGTGAAATTGTTTATACACTTGCTTAATTATGAAGAACTGTTTTTCTGTATAAATAGTTTCAAGCTGAGCCTGCATAGTTTTAGTCAGAAAATTAGGATGATCTATGTGTAAAAACTCCCTGTGCCAATAGCCAATACTCGGAAAAATGCAGATATTTTAAATAGGATTGGTTTAAGAGGGGAAACTAGTGTATTGGTGCCTAAAAGTATATGAATTGTGTATCCTGCTATTTGTTCTTCCCTAAATGCGAATGATGCCTTGCAATTCCAAAATGTCATTGTCAGTATATAATTCAAATGGTTATACTTTTAGGTGGAAATTAAGCTTCCAGTCTAGTGAATTCCCCCTGCTTAACTCTGATATGGTTTAATAAAGTTTCCATATAAAGTATTTTCAATACTAGGAAAAAGGCTGATACAAGAACCCTGCCTTTACAGTAGCAAAATGAGTTGTGATTATTGCTTTTTAACATGTTCTTTAAAGCATGATTGTATGAAAATGCTTACAATTGAAAATCATGTTCCGCTTAACTACGGCATTAGCATTTTACAGGGAGTTGGGTAAGAATCTTTCTTCTTTTAAATTAGGGGAATTTAGGGTTTTCTTTGTATTTTTCATCAAGTTACTAGTTACTTTCTGACAATGCAAAAATGGACAGTTTAGATGGCTGAATTCATAGTAAACTTGTTGTAGGCTTATAGGATCTGATTTAAAGTAGCCCTTAGATAAGTGATAGTCCTTCCACATAGCTTGATAGCCAGTCAGCCCAATTCATAAAACAAATACTGAAACAAAAAAGTGCTTGTTTTTCTGAACTTTTTAATCAGCAAACTCTTCCCCAAAGATGGATCAAATCCTCTTTTTTAATTTATGCAGCATAAATGAATTAAATTGAAACCTGATTAGCTCACAGTTGGGAGAATCTCTCTGCAATGACTTGGAACACTTGCTAGGGATTAACTCCAAATCCCAGGCCCTGTATGCTTCTGCACTGCCTTTTCTAGTGGCATCATTTGTTCATGGTAAGAGACTTTAGAGCCCTTCTTTTGGAGGTTGCTGAAAGACTTATATGCCTTTCACCTGTGCTTTAAAATGCTTATATGTTAATATTAGACTCAACAATTCCCCAGTAAGAATTTTCTGAGAATCAGTTAGTGAATCAATATTTATGAAATTGAGTGTATGAGTTACACAAAAGTATTACTATTTTACTCTAAGCAGTAGAGGAATTGCCATGATTGTAAAGTAGTAATTCCATTAGCTTGATGTCAAAGCTATGTCTGCTTCTTTTTTGCGAAAGACAAAAGCCCTTGTGAAAGTGCTTGCTCATTATCGAGAAATAATAGGATAATACTATGCAGTTAAGTAAGAAAAGTTTTATTCTACATCAACAATATGTTAATGATAAGTATAACATTAGCCTGTTGACATATAGAATTCTTTAGAATAATCATTATATGTCAAATGTTTTTAGAAGTTTTACAGAGCAGTCTCATTTTTAAGTCCAGATCATAGCCAAAAGGTGGCAGTATTCTATTCAATATTCATTTGCAAAACAGTATAAAAATGCATGTATTTATTGACACTTTGCTTCTAATATCAGATCGAACTGGTTGATTGTATCCTGAAAATAATGTCAGTTCATTAAAAAGGCCTATTTAGAATGAAATTAGAAATGAAATTTCTTGCTTATACCTGAAAGCTTGCAAAAATAATCTATTAAATAAATTTTAAATATTAGGTATGTAGTGTTTCACATGATATCTACATTGTCACTAAAAGATAACTTTGGGGTCTGGGTGTTTTTATAGAGTACTTAAGAGCATCAGAACTTTTCCTCTGAGTGTTGGCAGAGTTAACTCATTTTACCTTCAAAAAGAGAGAAATTAATCTCCACATGCTTTTAATATGAGCCCAAACTTCTGCATTAAAAGCAATTTGTTTTATACAACCTAGAGATGTTGCAATATTTTTCATAAAGTGAGTATGGGCTTTTTTGTGCTGAGACAATAAGTTGAAGAATTGTTGAAATACTGCTTTTCCTGGCTGCCAAGTTGTTTAGCTATACATCAATGGTTTGTCTCAGATTACTTTGAGATAAAAGTTTAAGTATTAGTGGGAGAGAATGCTTGCAAATACAATTATGTTCAAGCAAATGTTTCCATGGCAATTTTGATCCATAGTTATGTCAGATGTAAATAAGAAATTACTGCAGTTACAGAATAAGTTTAAGTCCAATGCAGTAAATAAGTATTTTATGTTAATATGAAATACTTCAAAAAATCACTTCTTGTTACAGCCTTTTAGAAATATTTACGCATCAAAGACCTATTCCCCAAATATTGGCCAGTCTATTTTCCTGTGACTATATTTCATCCTTTCCAGTGTTGAAAAGTTTTGATAAACATTATATGTGGGATAGAAGAAAACCTGATTCAAAGGGCAGGAACTGGGAAATCCAATTGAAATGGTACTACTTTTTAATATGCTTCCATATTCACCTCCAGTAGCGTATAATTCACACCTATCTATCTTTTGTAATGTCAAGCAAAACACAGTTGGTACAATTCCTAAGGGAACTGGAATTAATAGGCCTTGAGATTCATCACTGACTTCTCTCTCTTTTGCCACTTTATTTTCTGGAATAGCCTGCTCACTACATCTCTAAGGGCTGTTCCTTCAAAAAAGGACAAAAGACACATTTTTGTTCAAGAATCATTTTGGTGTTCTCACATTGACAAGAAAGTGATGTGAAATTTAATTCTTTATTTATAATCTAACGAGGCAGAGCATTGTCTCACTAGCACAAATTCAGGAAACATCAGGAAGGTAAGCAGGGTGAAGATATCAGACAAATACAGTTGGATGCCACAGATATAACTAAGAGACTGATCAGAAGAGCAAAATGGATGATGTTAGTTTTTCACCAATAACTCATCACTTTTTTAAAACAAAGTCCTAAAGAAGTGCGAGTGTGTAAATGCTGACTTTGCTAATAATCTGTTTCCTGCTGGGCTCCAATGTTTGTGATCCATCTGCTTCTAGAGTCTATTCCCAAGGAGTATTTTAGGAAAGCTTACTTGTACAGAAAGGCCTAGAAATTTCCTGAAATTTTTCTGGGAACAAATCCAGAGGATAGCGAACACTCTGGGACATATTCTTGTATACGGATACCGAAAAGAACCCTTGCTTGGGGCAGTGTGTTCCCAAGATATTTAATATATCCCTGGAGGAGGGGGGAAAGTCTTCTCAGTGTATGCATCACATTTTAAGGAAATTTGGTCAGGAAGCACAGCACGACTACAGCAATAATATATTTACATTACATTTCAAATGCTGTGAGCACATTAAATCTAAAAGCAATGGCATACTCTTTAAATAAAACATAATTGTCATAGCTGTCATCGTGTAGGCTAAAGATACTTTATGCATGTGCAGTTACATAAGAGAGAGCAAATGATGCTCACAGTTTTCTTCCTGTAATTAAACTAGGGTTTTTTTAATGCATTCAGGTATTACTCTTAACAGTAAACTTCTTTGTGATCATATGTAAGTAGAGCTTTAGGTTGAAATTTTGTCTGCTAAAGAGAAGGATGAGCTCCCTGAACAAAACAGAACAAGGCGGGGAAGGATTTGGAAGGTTTTCACATTCGTGTGTGGGAGGAGGTTTGCATCTGCTGGATGCATGTGTGCTCTAGACCATATATTTACTGCTGTGGATGGCCTGTGCCTATGCACTTGTTTCTAGGGTCTGCTATCTCTGCTCTTTAGAGAGGCTGTGGTTTCCTCTTGAACTTCTGCCTTTGCCAACACCCTCTGTTTTGTCTTGATGCCAAATGCAGCAGTAGGCGGAATGGGGGAGGCTGTGCACATGTTCGGCCATTCCTGAAGTGCATGTGCTGCATCACGTATTGCCCATCGCGTGAGACTACACTTCTGAGGCCCTAGTGAGTTATCCCTATGTCTTGCTGATACTTCAGTAAAAATATAACTGGCTTGCAAATTTTGTCCTCTGTGTTCCTCCAAGAAAAGCTTGCAATGTGCAATAAATCACCAGTTAATTACTTACATGCTACAGTGTTGGTTTTGACCTGTCCATATTAATTGTGGAAATTAATGGGACATTTGCTCTGTCCCACTTGATATGAATTCCTTTTTTTTGGTGGTGTTTCTGTAGTAGACCTTTTAGTAGCTAGCCTCCCAGCAATGTTTCCAAGCTTCAGTTTTGATTGAGCATACTTGTTTTACTTTAAAAAAAGATAATAAACATATATTTGTTTTACTTTAAAAAAAAGATAATAAACACTTAACTGATGGGCAAAACTTGCCAAAAACTAGTCTATTACATTTGTATGCCTCTACTCAAGATTGCTTTGGGGCAATAAAGGCAGGGCAGAACGTAGGTTCTAGGAAATTTTGTGTCTCTTAGGGGTTTTGGTATTATTTAACTTGGGCATAAAAAGCAAATCAGTCTACAAGGGAAATAAAATTCATATAAAACTGTGCCCAGCTGTCTTGGAAGTCATAGGGAGACTTTTCAGGGACTGGAATGAAGTTAGGTAGGCCAGCATCTCCTTTGAAGATACTGTTAATGATGACGTTGCTAAAGAACGTGAAGACGGTGGGACTGATCCTGTGCTGTTTGTGTGCTCTGAAGTTGCTGTGAAATAATAGAAACTGCAGGTTTTTCCTAAGATTTATTCGTGGCACTCATGGTTACTGTGCATGTATCTTACATGGCACACAAACAAGAGCACAGCATTGGTTTTACAAGAAACTGCTGTTTCTGTTGCAGATAATTGGGAGATAATATTCTAGATTCTGTAGCACTGGTATCTTCCACTTCCACTTTTTGACATTCCTAAGCTCACACATTTTGAAGAATTAAATTTGGTGAATGTCATCATGCACTTAATATATATTTTTCTCTAGAGGCTTTGGGGGCTTTGTTTTAAGGGCTGCTTATCATTATGTGGTATGCATTATTATAGTTTTTTAACTTTCCATTTTTCTACCTAAAATTTAGAACATTTTCAGGACAATTTTCTATTTTAGGAGAAATTCCTAATTTACACATTTCAGTAACACTGTACGAGGGATAAACATCTTATTCTATTCATCCCATTCTTCCTTCAGGTATGGATAGGAAGGACTTGAAGGAGGATTTTCAACCATAGAAGGTTATTCCTTGCCAGAGCTTTGAACTGACATCCCATTGTGGAGCCCTTTGCAGTGGGTTTCACTGGCTTTAGAGGATGTGAAATAGTGGAAATTGTGAGGTAGTGAGGTAGGTGGATTGTTAAAACTTAGAGCCACCTCCTTTTGCCTCCTATGAGCGTGATCTGGTAAAACCTTAGTTTACCAGGTAAACCTTAGTTTAACTGCTCAGATGAATGAATTCTTGCATTCAACAGCCATTACTTCACATGTAGTAGTTCCTGAGATCAGGTGCAAGTCAGTTTTTAACCCAGTTCACTGAGGAAGTAAGGCTTCTGCAATCATGCCACAGGTACCTCTGTTAGTCCCTTTGTAAGAATTGTTTAACCTGCAGGCCAATTCAGTCAAGTTTAAAAGTAGGATAGAGATCCCAGAAGGGAAAATCTTCTGCAGTAGTTCCAGGGACTGAACCTATTTGTTCATCTGCCAGAGGATGAGAGGCTTGATTTTCAGCTGGATTTCCTGGCAGCCAAGTAGATGAACATTTGCATGTTAGCCAGCCCATCCGGTATGTATCTAGCTGCAAGATGTAGAGCATTATGTCTCTTGTCCAACAGAAAACACATACAAGTAGATAACAAGAACTTGAAGATATGGCTGCAAAACATGAGTGTGTGTGTTGAGGGGTGGGAGAGGGCTGTTGGTGTTACCGTTCAGCCATGAGACACAAAGACAAAACCAGCTTTTTCAAGAAATATTTGACTGCAGCTAATCAAGTGTGCAACAAACCTTAAACTATTTTGTTAATGATTGCTATCTAATGTAGCTACAGTTGAAAATATAATCACACAAGTTAAAGAAATTTAACATCAAAGAACATCACGTTTGGACAATTACTGCCAGTTTTGTGGACTTCCGTGCTGAGTCTCACAGTCATCCTAAATTTATCTGAAATTATTATAAATTCTACTTAATATAGTAGAACTTTAAAATGCTGGAAATCCTCAGGGAAAAATACATCCTCTAAAAAGACAAGGTGCATTCATATGGTTGATGAAGCTTAAAATATCTTACTTGATCTTTCTGGCAACCAGCCTATAATCAGTCTCTAACAAGACCTTTCTATGTATCAGACTTCAGGAACTGCTGAAATCATGAGAAATGTAAAAGCAGAAATGAACTTGTTCATACTTCTTTTCCCATAGTGGTGAAGTAAAGGTCTAATACATGACTGAGGGGAAAGGTGTGGGTAGTGCTGCTTGAAATGATGACTCTAAAGGCCTTGCTCTTTTGGGCTTAGGTCAAGATTGTAGCAAAAATGGCATTCTCTACTCCCTTAAAAGGATGCCTATGTTGCTAACGCAGCCCCTTGGAGGTATGACTAGTTACTCAGAGGAAAATGCTTGTCCTCCCATTGGCAAAACATGTGTAGGAATCACAGCTGTTACTGCAAATACTGAAAATGTCTTCAATAGCTGTATACTCTGAGCTCAAGTAAAAACTGATGGGTGCTAGCTATTGCTGTTGTAGAAGTTAAAGTTTCTTTTCATCTTATGTGTTGCTCTGCCCTGCCTGAGGATAACAGGGTGTAGATTTTGAAACATTCAACTGTGTATGTAGGTACAAAATTTAATTATATCCCTTAATGAAAATGTTCAAGCTGATTTACACAGTGTTGACATAAATAGCGGGAATATCTGTTTTTCATAGATAAGCCAATAAGGTGACTGGCTGCCTGTCTTGATACCAGAAGCTCATATGAAACAGCCCAAAGCAGAACATTTTGCAGATAGTAGGGTTCCAGAGTTTACAATACACCTTAGTTTGCAAAGTGCAAAACACCAACAGGCTGTCTTACAAGGTGTTTTCGTATTTGCATGCACTTTACTAGCTATTCCATCCCTTCATAATTTAGCATACTTTTAAGGTTTGCTAACAGAACTGTAATTAAATATTGCTTGGGCTGCTCCTAAAACTGAAGGTTTGGAAGTAAGGGATGATTCAACATGCTGCCTTATAAACAACATGCCACCTCAGTTCACTGAAATGAAATTCACTTTTCCAGTTTTTAATCATAGAGAGTTTAAGTTAGCTTGGAATACAGTTCAGTGTATTTGTACTTCAGATTTCACTGCTCATAGCACAGTGTATTTTTCTATTTACATTAGTTATACTGAGATTAAGAGAGAAACATTTTTGGGCTCTGGATCAAGACATTGCTGAAACAGTAGCTGGTTCATTCATTTTAATGGAACTACTCACTGAACAAGTGTGAACAAGACTGATTAATGTGCACTTAAATCCATGAGCTCAAGTGTGATAGTTTTCATTGACAAAAAAATGACACCAAGGAAAATCCTTCTGTTTCTGCAGGTCTTTACAACAGTGTTGCAAAAGAGGAATAACTAACTTCAGGGTGTGTTAATTTAGGATTAAAATGTTCCTGATGTATTTCAAATCATGTAGAAAAGGGAATTGTCTCATAGATTGAGAGAAGAGAACACACAAAAAATATTTCCTCCAAGAAATACTTTTTTACTCACTATTACTTTATATTTTTGTGCCAACTGCATATATGTGTAAGCAACTCTGACCATGCCATAAGGTGTAACTCTGTGACCAAACTTTTGCAAGGATTTTTCATCTTATATGTGACTGATTGATCACCTTTTGCTTTTATGTTCCTTATATATGATTTTGCCATTGAAAGCAAACATACTAAATAGAAATGCAGTATGACAAATACAGATTTATTTCAACAATTCAAACTGTTGATTTAGAAGTCCAAAGTTCTCCTTGTAGAAAAGCAGAAATATTTGCATAGGAAGCACTTGCCAGTATTTCACAAAGCCTTTCAGAATTCAGAAATAATGCAGTAGATCTAACACCCTGTAAAACATCGCATCTTATGAGCATCTCATCTCCTAGAGGATACCAGCCCTTTAGCGCAGGGCTTAGAGCAGGCATCTGCAGAGTCTGCCCAAAGTGGAAGAGTAGAAAGAAGCATCTTGCAGATTCATTTTCTCTCTAATTTTGGAAGCTCTTTGTCTTTGCTTGTCACGTGTTTAGAGGTGCCATATTTCTTATTTTCAGGCCAGTGTATATCCTGGCATAGGTTAACCTTTTCCAAAGCAGCATTAATACCTGCCCTCTTCTCAGTGATTGTGGGAATGTGATTTTGAACTTAGGACGAATTGCAAAATAGCTGTTATGTGCTTGAAGTGCAACTTAGATGCAATTTACTCGTGGAAATACAGGCGAGTAATCCTGGATCAGGTTTCATCTTGCCCATCCTTTCTGAGTTTTAAGTGCTATAATCACCTTAGCCATTATCAAGGTTGTTGGCACTATCACCATGATGGTTTTTAGCAGTGAGAGAACACAAAATGACTGAACTCCAACAAGGTCTCGGGACCTGAACTTGAGAAGTAGTGGCTGGCTCTGAAACCCAGTTTAATGTGCCACAGCATTCTGAGTTTGACACCTTAAGTCTAACTTCTCTCAAAAGAGAGAGGTTTTTAGATGTGCTTTTTGTGATGTTACCATTGAGCCAGGAGGAGAAAAATTTCGCTCCAGGCATATTTGTGTTAAAGCAACTTTCACTGTAGCTTTGGTAATTGTTTCAGTACGACAAAAGCTCAAATGACTGATCAGTTGCTCCTATTCACTAGTCCGTCAGATCTTTCTAGACATCAATAAGAATTTTGCCTTTAAACTGAAGGAACTCATTCTTAGCAGCTTATGCTTAGAATTGTTCCTAACACAGAATGGTAAAATTACTGTAAATAAATAGAGTAATTTAATTCACTGAACTGCAGAGAATGCAAGTAAAAAATATTTTAACCATTACTGGGTAACTAAAGCCAAAGGCAGCATGCAGGATAGCTGGCTGAAATGGCAGCTTTCAATTCACTTTGCAAGTAAAATTACCTCATTTTCTCCTTTGTTTTAATCTACATTTCATTTTACATTGTATTGTTCCAAGGAGGCATCATTAATCTTTCCAGCTATTCTGCGATCATTCCTGTGTCCCCTGTGGCTTGGGGCTGCAGATCTTAATTATTTCGAAAGTTCCTGGTGTCAGTACGTCTGTGCAGGACTGTGATCAGAAAGAGAAAAATCTGTGATGATGCTATGAGTTGTCCCTAAGAGAAAAGTTGGCAAAACTAAGCAGTTCTCTGGGGTCTTAGGCTGCAAGTCCCATAAAACAGTTTGCCAAACGTACATAGCAAAACTGGAAACTTTGGTGAATTTTCATCGGCTGCACTGAAAAAAAAATTCTTTTTAATAGTCCTACAGGCAACAAAGATGGGAACATTCATTGCAATGTACTGTAACTAAATCTCCATATACCCTAAACTTTTCTTTACAGGGGTAGTTAAACATTGTTGTCAGAAGTCTGGCATGGTTCACGAGCAGGATTCCTTCTGTTGTCTACTCATCAGTTGCTAGCTCTTACGAGGTGCTGCCAGGAGTGAAGGAAATTACTTGTAGTCTGTACAAAAGCACGTTGGCCCTGGCACGTGGCCCACACAGGCAGCTGTGGGAGAAGTATGCTGGTACGGGGGGATGGAGTTGCTTGGGTAGAGCTCCTCCGTCCTCTTCTCAATGTGTTTTCACGCAGCTTTCTGTCAAGCTTTGAAATCAAACCAACTTTTGGAGTCGAGACCTCACTCAACCCAGAAGGATATGGCTCCAGTCACTTGTGGAGCCTCTTTTAAAATTTTCCAGTGAAATCTTGACCATGTTGCAATCGATGGGAAGGTTTGAAGTCAGGAGGTTACCACTGACTTGAGTAGGATTAGACTTTTGCCTTGTGGGCCTATACTTGGCTTATAATTAAAAGTTTCCAATTCTTTTTAAAGATGCTGAAAATGTGCAATGCCCATTGACTTCTGTAGGATCTCGATTGGATGTTCACATTTCAAAATATAAAACTTTTTCACCTGCTAACTTAGATAAGAATTTAAGAGCAATTTTAGACTTTTAAACTTGATCTTTCAGCTACTCCATTAATTTAAGGAAAGCAGTAGTACCTGTCCTACCTGTAGCTACTACTAAGGTGAGCACATAGAAACCCTACAGCATTGTGTAGCCATCTAAAAATTTCCTAAAAGTGCAAATGTTCTCTCTTGCTTACCAGTGAGCAGTCAGCTGGGATTTTCTTTTGTGTGTGCCATATTATTCCCTGCTTTCTCTCTTTGCCCTTGCTGTTAATAAAAAGCTGAATATAAAAATAAAACTTAGTGAAAATAAGAACTGATGTATGAATACGGCATTCAAGAGTTTTTTGCTTTTTTTTTTTAAAGATATGTAATATTTGTTTAATATAACCCATATGTATTATGGCTCTGTGGGTGTACATACCAGTGAATATTTCTGAGTCTTTTTGCAATAAACTACATGATCATACTTTTAGCTTTTGTGATCCCAGAATCTTAACACCACCTCCCAGCCAGTGACCCTGTAATGAATGTTGCATTTACATTACCAAATCTCATCACCATATGTCCGTGCGCACTGTGGGGCTCAGAGCAGTTGAAGACTGCTGTAGTTAGGTCTGTGAAATAAAGTGAAACACAACTCCAAATGTTAGATGAGGAATTTCGGCAAAGATTATGTTTAACAACAAAGATGCTGAGAAGAAACTGATTTGAACTGGGTTCTTCATAAGGAAATCAGTTTGCTTTATATTGACAGAGAAACTGAGTAAAGGGTATTTTTTTGTAAATGTACACACAGTGAACGCTGGCAGATAGCTGTACAGGTAAAAAGATTTTTATTAACTGCCAGGGTGCATTCTTTTCAATAAAGCTATCCATATGTGCTTTGAGGAGATAATTAAGATTGTTTTTCCTCAGAATGATTAATGACAAAGGACATAGAACCAGACAATCAGGTTGGCTTTCAGGATGAGTGTCCTGGTTTTGGCTGGGATAGAGTTAATTTTCTTCCTAGTAGCTGGTACAGTGCTGTGCTTTGGAATTAGCATGAGAATAATGTGGTAACACACTGATGTTTTAGTTGTTGCTAAGCAGTGTTTATACTAAGTCAAGGACTTTTCAGCTTCCCATGCTCTGCCAGCGAGGAGGTGCACAAGAAGCTGGGAGGGGGCACAGCCAGGACAGCTGACCCAAACTGGCCAAAGGGATATTCCATACCATGTGACGTCATGCTCAGTACATAAACTGGGG
>NW_008795524.1:217414-247705 GCF_000699145.1 Aptenodytes forsteri
AGGGTGAGCGGCAGCTGTGTGGTGCTCAGTTGCCGACTGGGGCTAAACCACGTCAACGAGTCATTCAGATAGAAATGTTAAGTAAAACCAGTTATTTTCATTGTACTTCTTTGAAGTGGTGGTTTAATAAACAGCCCAACAGGGACAAATTTTTGGTCTAACGCCTATAGTGTCCTTCTTAAGCCTTATGGGTTTCCGTTCTGATACAGTGACATTTTTTTCATATCTTAAGAAGACTTACTGAAGGAGATTTTCATTTAGAAACTGTTTCATACCTTTATAAACTTCTGTATATATGTATGCATATATATTTGCTCACATGAAGAGAGATACGACAAGGAACCATCTCTGTATGTAGTCTACCAATTCTACTGAAAATACTTAATTATTCACTATAAAAATGCTTTGACTACAGGGTCATTTATTATCATATATTCACAGATGCTTTGTCAAGTGACATTTGAAAGGTTTCAAGGGATGACATTTCCACCACCTTGTTTGGAAGACTTGATAATCAAATAGGAACATCAGTAGGAACTTTTTCCTTGATTCACGGCCATTTCAATGTGCCCCTTTTCTTTTAAACTATTTTTATAAGGAAAGACAAACTACTTGATTATACTGCTCTTCTGTTCCTCCATCTATCCAGCTGCTTGTCTAACAGTCCTCTACTAATTTCTGAACCTGGTAGCCAGTTTCAACCAAATTTGACTGAGGATTAGAGGTCTCAGAACTATTAAGGTCTTACACATTTCATGAAAATTGATACTGAAGGAGAGGGACTCAAGTCAGTGTCCCGCTGAGTAAAGCTCAGTCACAGCTTGCCACAGGGAATCTGCTTAACTGATTGCAAGTTCACAGTAGTGAAGTTAAACAAATGTAAGTGGCTAGGTAAAGCCTTAACTGTGTAGTGAACAACAGTGTAGGTTTTTAAAGTTTTTGCAAAAAAAGTTTTTCTTGTTTTCTTTGCATTTGGCCCTCCCTTGACTTTTCTTCTTGGCAACTGAATTTTCGCTTCTTCAGCAAGAAGCTGCAAAGGGGTTTTTAAAACTGCACTGGAATAGATGTGTACTGAATTTCAGACGCTTTCAAAGCAGCAACCTATACATTAAGCTTACAGTTCAGGGGTAACTACCAGATCATATTCTGTGTGTAGTTATAAGGAATCTGGAGAAGTTATGGCTTGGTTCACTTTCATTTTAGATTGATCATTAAAACTTTTATTGGGTGACTGATATGATTTGTTTCAGAGGGAGTTAACAAAATCCGTCCTGGTAATGTGGTAGAGTAATTAAGGTTTGTTATTATGGTAATATGTATTGCTTTAAATATTTTCAACGTGGTTTAATTTCATTTCTTGCCAAAGAACGCTCATATTTTCATGGCAGCTGCCGTTTTTAGCTGTAAAAGTGCACGGTAGTGTATCTTGGAGTCCATCCTTACTCAGGCAAAAGTCCTACTCATTACAGGATTAAACTTTTATTGTTAATTATAATAGTTTTAATCTCAGCTAGTCCTCAGTGGGAATACAGACATAAATATTTGAATAAATCTGTTTATTAAACCATTTGTTCTGTCGAAATTGAAACATCTAACACGTTGTCACCTAAAAGGTGCCAGTGAACCTGATGGATGCATGCTTCCTGCCTGCAGTGGGAAAGCGGTATTCCTCACCCTGTATTCACAGGCTTCCAGGCTGGTACCCTGGTGCCAGAGGCGACAATTTATAGCTACCTGGCACCAGAATCACTGCCCTGCCATGTAGCTTAGCTTGCTAGACTTTGGCACATCACCATATGGCTGATGTTCCTCTCCATAGCAGACCTCTCTATAGGAGACCTCTATAGGAGTTCCTCTCTTTAGTAGCTCAGGTTCAAGGGGCTACATAAGTGGTCCATTGACAGTCATCTATTGCTTCACTAGGAAGCTGTGCTAACTTTTCTGGAAGTGGCTCAGCTGTCTCTCCTTCACACTGCTGCGCCTGGTGACATAACCATCCTTTCACTTTCTTCCAATGAGATTACAGATCCAAGAAGGGGCTTAATCCATCTAGCTCTCCTCAGATAACTTCTCAGGTATTCAGGAGTTTCCTGTAAAGAAGCCAACATGATCTTAGTACATTTATGCCGTTAGATGTGTCTGCTGTAGACTGCGATGCCCGACCCATAGACCGTCTGGTGCAGGATGGTCATGTCCATGTTTTTCAGGGCTACTGCACTCGGAAACAGACTGGTCACGTCCATAGTGTTTGAACTTTCTGAGCCTCACATGGTGGCCCTACGAGTTGCTGGGTTTTACGTATTTTTCCAATCAAAGTGTAATGCGTGGGTTGTACTTCAGTCTGCTAGAGTGGTGATTTCATTATATGAATCTTAAGGTATGTGCTGCAGGCTCTGGGGTATGACAGAGGAATGTGGGGTTATTTGCAATAGTGTTGGAGGACTACGTTAAGCAGGACCCAAACACGGTGCAGGCTAGCCCGTGCTGTCTTTTGGGAACAGTGACTAGTGAACTATCCACAGAGCTGCCCTTGTGTTTTGCTCTGAAGGGAGCTAGCTGATTTTCTCCAAAGGAAAGCTGGTGAGTAAGGTAGCCAGGTGACCACTGCCTGGGAGTTTGTCAAGGAGCTAAGCACAGTGTAGACATGTCCACTAAGGTCGCCATGTGGTGTTGGTCATCTGCTGGAAGATAGGATGTCATACTGGGGTATTGCATGATACAAAGCAGAATACCCAGCTCTGGGGCAGATTTCTGGAGTGGTTGGTGCTTCCACTATAAGTCACCAGCTTTCACCAGGTCTGGAAGTTACGACCTTTGCTGGTTTCATGGCCTTGATCATGAGCCTACCCATAAGGAAAATACTGCATGGCTTAAGGCAGCACAAGAAAGTTAAAGAACATTTTCCTTAGCTTGATATAACTTTTTTATAACATCTCTTTGCTTATAATCATCACTTTGGGTCATTTTCACACTTTTTCCACTTTTGTGATTTGTAATATTGCACTGAATTGCCTTCACTACTGATTTAAAAACAAAACTCGGTTAATTTTTCTCACCATTGTTGAATGAAACTATTGTTTCAGATGGTAAAAATAAGATCCATTTGGTATTTGGATGCTTCTGGATACTGAAATGTTTTCTGTCATCACTCCCTAAGCACAGGACTCGTGACTAAGCATCATACCAGGGTCTGAGTCATAAAGGACTACAAGTAATGTCTGAATTCATATGCGCTTCCTTGGAAGCATTTGCACAATTATGTCTTGAAGCTTTCCCAGTTGTAGGTGCATTAATCTGTCCACATCATGGGAGAAGTGAGAACTGGATGCTTTTTCTAAGGTTTATTCTTTTACTTTGAGAAAAATGTAGAAGACATAGTTTATCAGCTTAAGTCATCTTTCTTCTCCTTCACAGTGCGTGCCTATGTTAACATTTTAGTGCAAATTAGGAGTGTACTTCTGAAACAAAACTCCTGATTGTGCCTACTGACTGTGCTTTGCTTCTCGTTGTGGGGTAGTTTTGGAGCATATGGGCTAGATTCCTTTGGGTGAAACTAAATTGGAGTGTAGACTCCCAGAGCACACCTAATGCACTCCAGCCACAATAGGGCACTTAGTCTATGGGACCAGTCTAGAGTTAGTCCAGAAGGCTCTAAAAAAACCCCAAGATAAAAGGAAAAAAACCCTTAAAATGTGTGTACTGTGGATGTCAGGTCTTCCACACCGAGTGTTCTGCCCTACCAATTCTGTCCTCTTGGTCTTCTGTTGATGTAGAAACCACAGCACACAATGCAGATGTTACATGCTTTTGAAGAAGAGAATATCTTGGAGTTGTGAGAAACTTGTCCATGTTTCTTCTTGATCTCTTTGGAAATTGTTTTAGCTTCCTTATCTCCTTACAGAGCAAGAATGTATGGGCACTGTATCATCTTGTGTTAGGTATCTGGTTAACCACTGAGGCACTGAACTTTGTCTAGGCACATACTTGTAATGTATCTTGTACTTCACAAAGAATTAAAATCAGCAGCTTTTTTGTGGAGGATGAGGATGGGGAAAGCAGAGAGGTTTTCAGATGTGTATCAATTTGTTCTTACATTGATTTTACATTTGTTTCAGAGGAGTTACTTAGAGTTGCACTATTTTAAACAATGAGAAAATTAAGGGCTATGGCTTGCTGTCCCCATTTTATTTATGCGCCCCAAAATACCTTGGAGGTTATTCAAATAAATGCACTCCATTCCATTTACTTGACTGTGTGATGGCTTAATCATGCAAATAAATGTGTGGATGATATTTATTTGACTGTCCGTCATGTGGTCTCTTTGACTGTATGGTAAAGCATACTTTCTTTTTCCCCAAAGAAAAAAATTAAATTAAATGCAAAAAAAACCCCATGTTGTAATGCTACAGTTGAGATTTTAAACACACAAAAGTCAGGACATTCAGAGTTACGGCTCCCTAGAGCTTGTAGCTCAGCCGTGTTGTACATGTGGTGTAGATTAAAGCAGTGATTTCCTCTCCTTTCTGTACTCCTTTCTCTTCTGGGTCTTTTCCTCTTTTTCTTTTAGCTCTTTTATACTGTCTGTGCTGGAGCTCCTCCGTGAGATAGGTGATCCTGCAAAGGCCCCGGTTGACAGGCACTGGAGCAGATCCCATGCACGTGAGACTCTGGTACTGCTTGCAGCGGCAGAGGAGCATAGCAAGGAAAAGAGCCCGGGAACCGCTTCTGGGGAGCCCAGCAGCTCCCTGCCTGGCATGTGTGGGGCTGGTCCTGTCTCCGCTTCATACTCGTCTCACAATAGCTATACTGTGCTCTCCGTACTGCAGCGTTATCCGAATAGCACTTCTTTTTTTTTTTTTTTTTCACATATGTGCGCTTGTCATGAATCGCTTCCTTGATGCACTCTGTTCGTGTTGGTCTGTGTTATAGAGGGGGTAGTAACGTAGCAAGGAACCTGTAGGTCCTTGTTCACGGTTATTCTGTGAATATCACAGATACTCCGTGAATGAGATAAGCAGACAATGCGATAACATTTCTCAAGAGCCAGATGTAGCCTAAGTTGACTGACAATGAAGGATGGATGCTTCTCAGCATTCACATTGATAAGAATTATCTGAAAAGAGTATGTGAGTTCCCACAACACTTTATTTCCTGGGTCTTACTCTTTTTCCTTGTTACTTTTTGTATTCTGTATTCCTACATAACCTGAATAAAGTATTATATACTCTCTATGTGGTTACTGTTTCTTTGCTGGTCTCGTAAATAACTTCCAGTGTTTTCTGACTTGGCATAGTAAAACTCCCAAAGCTCCTCAACAATACAAATTTCTGGAGGCCAATACATGTAAATTGCCCTGAAGAGAATGCTGGTTTGTTTACACTCCTCTAGGCCAAATCCTGTAATGGAAGAGCTCGTCTGTTCAACTGCTTTCTTTTTTACAAGTGTATATCCATATACCAGACCCTGGATTTTCCAAAGAAAAAATAAAAGTATTTGAGACTGTCGTTATTAGTAGCTAAAAGTTCTTGCTTTTTCAATTCTATAAACATTGGGATAATTAAAATATTACTCTAAATCCTTTTGAAATAATAGTTTTGGTTTAGTTATTGCTTGTTAAGCACTTATTGTAGTAAAAATAAACACCTTTCTATTTCAACTTATACAAGCAGGATATTATTTCCAAGCTCCTCAGGGCAGGGATTGTACTTGTCCTTGTATCTGCAAATTATTTATTGGAAGAGGGGCCCTATCCTCCATACGGCTTCAGCATTAATATTAAGTGATGATCTTCATATGGAAAATACTGAATCTGAATACACGGAATTTTGTAAATGCCAGCAACCTCTTGCACAATCATGACAGCACTTTTCTTCTTCAACTGTTCATATTTCTCCCCTTGGTTCTTCTACACCTCTTTGTTTAATTGACTAGAGGAGAACAAAGCAGAAAAGTGAGACGCTAAAGTTAATATCTGAAATGCAGTTGCTCTGAAAAATCATTTTCTGGTTTTCTATGAGATGGATAAAGGATTTATGTCCAGACACGTCGAGGGTGATGAGTACATGCATTACTGGTTTAAGGAGGAATTCTGTCTCGAGTCTAAATCTTCCCACTGCTTCATGAACTTATCTGCACTGTGTGCCAGGCATGGTCACCCCTCGTCTCTTCTCCAACGTCGTGGGACTGCTGTGCTTGTGACAAACTCAGAGCTATCGTTCAGCTGCCTTTCTCCAGCCAGCCATGTGTACGAAGGCCAGTCACGGTCAGCTCTAAAGTTGGTATGGCTCTTTCTGATGGGTTCAGGTTATTGGGTCATACTTTTGTTCAATTTTACCTCCTTTCTAAAGATGCCTCTTTTCCTCAGACACACCAGAAAAGTTCATCCAGACGTTAAGTCTATAACATGCTTCATCTCAGTGTGATACTGTGACACTATTAGTAATAGACTAGCTACTAGTTAGCAATACTAGTCAAATAATAGCTGTGAAAGTAAACTGTTGGTAATTAGTACACTGTAACTGTCTTTACACAGTGGCTTCACGTATGCGTTGTGCTAGGATGCCTTGCATGACAGCACACTTGGGGAGAACCTCATCATGTCCCTGTTGACCCCTCAGACAGTACCTTCAGAGCCTTCCCGATGAACTCTTCCTACTCCTGCAGGTCGATAGTTTTATCCCTTGCAAAATTCTTGCTTAGTTGGTACATGGAGCTGAAATCTGAGCAAGGTTGAAGAAGTCCAAGAAATAAAAGCAGATGTAAAGGAATTGGTCTGGATATGTGGTTTTACTCAGTGTTGCCAGTTCAGTTTCTATTTTACAACAAGCTTTAACAATGGATAAGCGTTGTATTTTTAGAAAAAAAAAATACTTGCTAGTACAAAAGAAAGTGTATTTCAAGATTTAGTGGGAATTATACTACCTTTTCTTCCTTGGTCTGAAGAAAGAAATAAACCAAACTGATTCAGGCCTGGTTTTGATAAAATAAGAGGAGAAATCCAGGGCAATCACAAAATGGAAGAAAGTAACAGACATTGTAAGAAAATATTGGATGGAGCAGCAGTCATTGCCAGCATTACATTATAATTGAACGTACTAGGTTATTGGTTTTGTTTTTAATAAAATGCTGTATATAGATCTGTAAAAGACAGTACCTTTTGTCCCTGCTTAAATATTTACAGATGATATTTGGAAGCCGTTATCAGAGTTAAATTAAAAGATCCTACTATTTTGTATCTTGCATGTTTGCATAAACCCTATCAGTTCACGTTTAATAAGATTTGCTATCAAGAGAATCACAAGCTGTTTATAACATCTGCAGCTTTTTCAGTTTTTTAGGGGTTACATGTCTGAGTAGATTTCTTTAACTCAAATAAGGAATTATGGGAACAATTAAATTTCTTCCATATTTTCATGTCACTGACAGGCTTCCAGTTCAGCTTTACAACATGGTGTTTCTTTGCAAACTCCTTAAACGAGACATTCCACAGGAACAGAAAATTTGCTATTTTTGTTATCACCACAAGCATATGATATCTGCCATCAACAGTTGGGAAAGTTTCCATTTAAATATTAGAGAAAGAAATATTTCAAAACACTTTTAAACTAAGTCCCAGTAGGTGTATATTGCAAGAGCATACACCAGTTTAATTCAGGATTATATTGATTTTCATGTTTGTCATTCACTGTGGTAAGTCTGCCTTAGATCATTTGTTTAAATACGTTCACATATTTACAAGAAACTGCTTCAGTTATGCACAACATGCCCGCCTTTAAAAGTTACAGTTTGGATTTGTACTTGCTTATGAAAGATAAAATAAAAAGCAATACGTTTCAACCTGCAAAGTGTTGTCAAAGATGCATTTTACAAAGGGCTCCCCATTGACTCATTCTTTGTGGACTATTATTATAAATGTGAGGCTCTTCTGTCCCACAGCAAGGATCTGTCTGGCAAGCCAGGTTATTTTCAAAAGCAATAAAAGACATGCATAATGAGAAAAATGACTTGATAGTTCACTGTGTCCTTCCTGCTCCTGATGAAAGATTGTTCAATACAGCATATTTTGCATTACTTTGCCCAGTCCACTTTTTAATAACTCATGGAATATGATTCTTTATACTTTCCCGGTGAAGTCTACTCTTGTGTACATCTAGTTATTACAGTCTCATGTGGATTATTTTTTCCACCGTAAGAGAATTCCTCTATTCTCTGTTACATGCTCTTGTATTGCCTTCCACAACTTTTCCCAATGGTAGGGGCTTTGAGTGCTTGTCACTGTCATGACATAAGAAGAATTTATATTCTTCTAATCTGCCTAAGAGGATCAGTCCTTCGTAAGCTCTGTAGGATCCAGCTGGAACCAGTTAGACTTTTTAGAGCCTCATTTTTGCACCCAGCTCAGATCAACTGGGGAAAGGAGAAAGCTTGTCCCCTTTTCCCCCTCTCATTAGCACAGAGCAGCATATTTGAAATGTAACAGCAAAGCAAGAATATTGGAAGTTTACACATGAATCCTTCAATATAAGGTATTAAGTGCTCAATTTCTTAGCAGTTATAAAATGCATGCTCTCATTTCTTTCACACCTCGTGGTTTGCTACTAACCTGAGGATTCTGGAGGTGACCGAAAGCAGAAGCTGTGAGTGAGATTTGTACCTAAATGTGATACTACTTCAGATCCTGCTGTACATCTCAGTCCAGGATATAAAATATAAGGACACAGGTTATTTTGCATCAGTGTGAGTGGTCCAGCTAGACAGGTGGTCTCTCCAGCGGCACCACATGCCAGACTCTGTGTTGGAAATGTGCACCTTTCCAGAGTCAGTCAGCTCTCAGAGATGGGTTTTACAGCAATAAGGTGTGGAACAGCAGAAATGTATTCCTGTGCACATCTATATTGTATGTTGCATGGCTGACTTGGACATCCATGGTGGTGTGAATTCCTTCCAGTACATTTCTCCAGCTATCCTTGTCCCATAGAGCCAGACTATAAGATAGACTGTAAGACTATTGACTATAAAATAACGCCTATGACCAGGCTATAAGATAATGCAATTCAGAGGTGGTAGGTGATTTCAAGACCATCACAGGAGCCACCACGGGTGGTAAGACTCCAAACCTATCCAAGCTACTTACTCATTGTCTTCAACCCACTGACCTAGAATTAATGTGAACATCCATCTCAGCCTTGTGGGCGTCATGCAAATTTCAGAACAGCCAAAAGTTAAGAACAGCCAAAACACAGGGGCAGCTGTCTCTCGTTTTTCACTGGCTTGAAAACTACTGATAATCCTAAAATAAGTTAAGATCTGCTCAGTGCTCTGGGACAGTAGGAGGTTACTATTCTGTATGTCTGAGAATGTGCCAGTTTGAGCTTTTTGGGAAGCTGGAGAAACTTGAAAGGTTTGGTCCCTCTGCCCCAGCTGTTGAACCCAAAAGACGTGCTCCAGCAGCGGGAAACCGCTGGAGGACTGTTGGGTTGGGTTGCTCCCCTCCTTCGGTGTGGAAATGTGCAGAGGCACATTCTGCATCAGGCTGTTAAATGAGAGCTTTGCTCTGGAGGGAAACATCTCTGAATTAAAACATACTTGTTCCCACCTGTAAGAAATTCTCTTTTTTTTCCTAATGGAGCTTGTTCTAACCCCCTGTGCAATCCTCTGTCAGTCCCTTTGTGTGCCGAGGGGAGGGCAGAGATGAAAGACTGTCTGCTGTAGGCAGAGCTGAAGAAAATTGCCTGCGTAGCTGAAAGTAACAGTAGCATCAGCTCTGGAGACCCTGGTTCAAAACTGAGATCACGACAGTGACTATTGCACATCCTCGCGTGAGAAGGAGTTTACCATCATTGAGAGAGGCTGCGGAGGAGCTGCCGCAGCCGGTGGGAAGTGCCAGGACCCTCCCTGCAGCCTGAGCAGCATAAGGGCAACACGCTGTTGGGGCATCAGGGCTTCTCCGAGCCCTCAGCACCAAGTGAGATCGGGTTAAAAGAGCTTTATATCCCTTTTTTGGCCCAGAAGATTTTCCTACTAGTTTTTCTCAGAGTTTCTACCAAGAACCAGCAGTTTTGGGTGTCCCTGAAATGCCTCCTGCCAGCCACGGACCTGCCGTGTGAGTGCTGCTGTACCTCAGGCTTGTCTGTCTGCTGAAGCAATTAAGAGCTGTCATTTCACTTCGGCACGATGGAGTGGGGTTTCATAACGAAACCAGTTCTGACAATTCGTAGGAACATTTGGCACAGGTTCTCTTTTTCTAACTTTTCCATCTCTTCTGTCCACAGTTAAGTTGCGATCCGAATCAAAGCGAATTCACTAATGTTTAAAATAAGTTGTTCCAAACCCAATTAAAGTTAAGGGGAGTTTTCTATTGATTTTGGTAATTCATATTGTTGTGGAGGAACGCCTTGCCAGCAGCTCAGATCAAAGCGGCAGATAGGAGAAAATAAATTTGCTGTTTTTTCTGAAATCTTGGAGAAGGAGGAGGCCAGTATGTTGGTGCAGAGCATCTGAACCTCCTGCAGCATACCGTCCCTTCCTGTCTCTTCGAATTAACTGTGCTTTCAGTCAGTCTTGCTTCAGGTTTTTAGGTGTACATGGGCTTGGGACTCAAACAGTGGAAGGGCCAAACCTTAACATGATAGATATTTCCTTTGCGAACAGAAAGTGGACTTCCTGTCCTTTTGTAAAAACCCTTCTTCAGGCTGCATAATCTCATGAAACAAAGATCAGATGAGGTTTCTATCAATATGCATAATTACTAATTAGGAAGAATAATTTATAGAAATGTAGTTCAACTGTGGTTCTTAAGCAGATAATATCTTGTATCAGTACATTTCCCAGACTAATTACTAGATGTGTGAAGGAGTCGTTCTCTTTCTACGTGCAGATTTAACTCATGAAAATTTTATGGAGATGAGAAGAAAGATGCAGAAAAGCAGAGAGTTTCTGTCCTCCTGCAGACCCAAAGGGGGATGACACTGTAACAGTAAGAGTCTGAGAAATTTGTAGTAGTTTTTAAGCTATTTAACTTCAGGAGAAATGAAAGGTTCCAGAAAATTTCTTTTTTTGCAGTTTTGAGTGAGAAAAGTATTATCTGTAGTAGTTGCTTACATATCGAAAGGGACCTTTATTATAGAATAATAAGTAATAGATTGTAATTTGTTTAGCACAGGTAGTACTACTATAGTTATGAAATAAATTGTTATATATTTGTAAGGCAAATTTCCTTTTTTCAGCTGTTATAGCTGACTTCCCTTGGTTATGTTTCAACCATTCTTCTCCTTCATCTCTGTTCCTGTCAGGTATACTTTGTTGCATATAGGATTTCCAGTTCTGTTCAAGGTTACGCAGTTATCAATAGTTGATATTAGAAAGAAATTAATATCACAATGGCAAGAGTTACATAATTTTTAGAAGACCTAAAGAAATTAGAAAGAACTACTAAGAAAATTGTTGGGGTTTTTTGCTGTTTATCCAACAAATATGACCTGAAGAAAGAGAAGTGATGTATTTATGCAAATGAGGATTTTGTATTTTAGAATATGATAGACTTCAAAATGAGGGAAGCCTTTCAGCTTGCCAATTGCTTTGAGTTATTCCTGTCAATCGACCTACCTAATCCATTACAATCTCTTCCTTGAATTTAAAGGACTGGAAATTGGTTTTAACTTGCTGTGGCCAGACACTTCTCCTTAGAAAAGAAATGGTCTCGAAGCAAAACCTTACCTTGGTATGTAGCTCTCCAGGATCCAGCTGAGGACAGCATGGCTCATCTCTGCTCAGGAGGGATTCAGAACTGGCTGTTTGATTTTCTTCACAATACAACAGTGAAGTGGGGACTAGAGTCTGCAGTGAACAGGTAGCTCAGCCCTGGATCCTAGCACATGCAAACCATGGTCTCGTTTTGACGGTTTGTTCTCACAGGTTAATTGAGAGGTGGCAGCACATAGTGTGTATTGCTCTGAAAAAAGCTCTAATGGCCCTGGTATCAGAGTTGGGGGTTTTATGGAATATTTCCTGACCCTGAAAAAGTTAACTTTTTCTTTCTTTCCTTCTTTCTCTTTTCTTTTTTTGGGGGGATTCCCCACCCCCCAGGTATCTGAAGAAAAAGTAATGATTACAATAAGAGAAATTGCAAGAGGTTTTCCATATCTAGGGACAGTGGTGACATCCCCATAAATCATGGGTAACCCTAACACAGACAGCCTTAAAGAGGCTTAGTTGTCATGAGCATACATACATAGGTAGGACCGTTCCCATTGTATTTGTCTTTCATACCACAGCTTATAAAAAACAAATTTCAGTCATCGACAATTATTAATCATCCATTTACCCTGCTGAGACATCTAATAAAGCATCAAGTACAGAGTTAGAACACGAGAGAGAAGGAGAGAAAATGTAATCCAAATTTTCAAAAGTAAAGGGAAGAAAAATTGCATGTAACATCTGTGCACCACATGTTCATAAATTACAGTGGGCCTGTGAACATTTCTTCTCTCATCTGTATGTCATGCAGATTTAATAGTTCATAATTTTACAAAAAACAACATTATTATGCACCATGCCTAAAAGGAGGTGTGATAGCTCTCCAGCAGCACTGCTGCAAGCTGCTCTCCACTGAGGGCAAGCTGGTGGTGGTTTAACATCTTGTGGTGTCTCAGTCTTTGCATGCAAAGCTCCTTCTTCATGGGGAGACTGAGGGAAGCACCGCTGAACTGCACCTCGGGAGGCTGGTCCCGAATGTGATAACCTTTGACACTCCAAGGAAATTTATGTTTTGTGCTTAGACCACCAAAAAATGTTGGTGGAAGGTAAGGGCTCACTGAGAAATACAATGTCTCACTGAGAACACAGCCTTTCCATCAGCAGTGCCTTATAGAACAGGGTTTTTTAGCTTGAATGAAAAAATGAACAAATGAAGTGTTACGCAGTTGGCACGTTTTACAAATGTTTTACCCACCTCTAAATTGCAGGTGTTAATCTAAATATGTGTGCTTTCCTCTACTGAACTGAGACAAGCCCATAGTGTACATAGGAATACACAGATAACCAGGTTTGCTCTTGTCTTTTATTTCTGGTGAAATTTATCCATCTCCGCATAAAATCTATGCACAGCATTAAATCCCAAGTCTTGGGCTGGCTCTGCATGCCCATAAGGAAAATCTGCATTGCATCTTGTAAACATTTATTCCAAGCTGTGGAGGAAAGCGGTGATTTAGATGCAGAGCTAGGAGCAGAAGAGGGATAGAGAGACAAGTCTGATGAAAGCAAATCATGCTTTTATATTATCTCCCATTCTTAAAATAACCCTCTTCCCCACAAAAATGATGACAACTTAAAGAAGAGATAGCGCTTATAAACATACAAGAATTTTTCCCGCATACATATGGTTAATAATAAAATTTTAAAAAAGAGAAAAAGAAGCCACAGATTCCAATATGTAAGAAGCAAAAGCAAAATCTTCAGGAAACACACTTGCAATAAACAAATTGGAGATTACAAGCATTGCAGAATTAGTTTGCTAAGAACACTGGCAACATTTAGACTCCTTAAGACCGAAAACATTTAAACTTAACTTTAGTTGTAATATACAACTTTAGACTCTTGTTCAAGAAAAACATGGCTTGGAAACAGTTTCCAGCATGAGAAATTTCCGTCCTTTCTCTTTTTCTTTTTCAGATGATAGTTCTGATTCAGGGAACAATATGAAAGATGTAAGGGGCTGCAAACCCTATTTGAAGCGTTCCCAAAGAAGAGCACATAGACACTGTCTTCCTCTGCTTAAGTCTTCATTTAACAAAGTGCTTAAGCACAAGCTTATAGATTGATTTAAGTAGAGGTTCTGTCAAATGTGGTAGGAAATTCTGTTGCAGTTATCAAATCCTAGCAAGGGATTGATTTCTAAGTAATCAAATTACTTTGTTAATTGAAAGCCTCATATTTCTCTTCTGAACTCTTGAGACAGCTACTGCATTTTACAAAAGGCCATTAAACGCAGTGCAGAGCAGGCAGTGCCCCGCTGGCAGGAAAGATGACTTTCCCTGGCTGACCTCTCCAAAGGAGGTCTGCACCCGCCAGGGAATTTAACTGGGTTCTGCGTGCGACGAACTACCAAAGCAAGCAAAACCCATGGATCTGCGCGGGGGCCACCAGCTGATAGACTAGCTCCCCCAAACCAGGTAAAAATAAGAGTCGGACGTTGGAACCGACTTGTTGGAAATTGCCTTTGCCTACAGCCGCACGGTGGGATAATTCCAGTTACTCCAGGCGCACGTGCCTAATTCATTTTTGCATAGGAATTAAAAAGAATTGTGAGGCCAGAATGCCTTATCAGCCCAAATTTCAGGTTTAAAGATCATTAGAACTATCAGAACAAATAATAACGTTTTTTATTCATCTTTTTATTTTTCAAAGATAGAAAAGACAGTGGCCATGTTTCCATAACGAGCAAAGTGAGATTGTAGCATTTCTGTTTTCATAGCAGGAGCAGTTTTCCTGGCTCTCTCTTTCCCCCGTACTGTTGACGGGTGCACTGGGATGCCTTTGTCTTGCAGACCTGCTGTCTCCTCACCCTCCGAAGGCTCAACTCCAGTCCTGTGAGTCTGCAAAGACAAACCAGGTTTTTTATCCTGGGAAAATGGAGAGTAGAAATCAGCTCTGCAGTGAGCATAAAGAACTTCTGACTCATGCCTCACTTGATCTAATCTAAAGCTTATTGAGCTTAGGAGAATCCTGCTGGGTTCCTTTTGGCTTTACTGCAGGACGATGGTTTGGGAAGTGAAGTTATGTTGCATCCATGAGCACTTCATATCTTTTCAGTTTTCATTCATTTTCATTGAATCCTTTGTTTATCAACATGGGGTGATATGTTCCTAAAACAGTAATCCAAAAATTATTTTTTTGGATTTGAAATGTACGACATTTCAGGAAATTTGTTTTAATTTAGCATTATTGCTAAGTAAAAACATTTCCCAAGGAAAAAGAGTTGTCTGAAAACTTTGCAAGATTTTAATTAAAATGGAATCAAGGTATGAATGGACAACTAGAAAATAGAGTCTGCAAAATTCAGTGCTATCATGTTTTCAGTTTAATTCTTTTTGTTATTTAATGCCAGAGGATGCTTGGAGTTTTCAAACAGGAGATGAACATACTTTTTCTCATGAGGAGACTGCTTGCTAGGCAATGTCGGTGACCACGGAGAGCAGTTGTAAAGGAGGCTCAGAGAATATGGAAGCTCCTGGTACAGATATATTTTTTTCTCAGGGAGGGAAAGCAGAGCATATAGGAGCAGACCTATAGGATAGGAACTGTGTGTTCAGGGAACTGATTTCAAACAGGAAACAGAAGCTCATTGATACGAGCACACTGGAGATAAAACAGGGTGGGAAAATATTTGTGTTTCTGGACGTAGCTTTGTTCCCACTTTAACTCCGGGTGCAAGAAGAGTTTGCTTTTTGCTTGATGTTTGCAGTCTGTGACTGACTGCGGCCCAGAAAATTCCTGCTGCTGCTGGACAACTCAGCCCTCTTGTCAGCATCGCTAGAAGGATGTGACCAGAACGGATTTACCATAGAGGAGGCAATAAGTATGGGAAAACCAGCAGCAGCTCAGCTGCGGTTCTGATTTTTTTGGTGGGGAACTGCGACGATGCATCTTGCCTGGATAACATGGCTGAAGGTACTTTCCGTGGAAAACCCTGAGCAGAGCCTGCGTGAAGCATGCAGTCACTGTAACTGTGTGAGCTGCCTGTAAAATGGAGTTCTGAATGTCATTTTAAATATTGCCTGCATTATAACTCCAGAGAAATTCATACCTATTGCTGTTCATGTCTCACAAGGTGGCTTTTGCTCAAAAGCATTTTGAAGGGCTTTGCGGGCTGCAGCTGCATAGTCCAGCCAGGAGAACATGCCAACTCCCGGATCGCAATGTGCTGGGAAGACTGTGTGGGAGATTAAAAGATTACAGATGTTATCACAAGTGGCCACATCAAAAAATAGGGTAAGAGAAGCATTTAGTCCACTCCTTTAAAAGGATAAAATGTTTCTCTGCAGCCACGGAAATGAAAACGAGGATCAGATTAATACCTGAACGCTAGCATCCTAAACTAAAATGCATAAAGAAATCAATGTGTCATTGCACCTCTGTAAAATGAGGCAGGGAGATGAGTGATCGGCGCTGAGGCCTCGGTTCCTCAGTGGGGCGGAAACCAAAGATCCATCGAATGAAAGTTAGAGCTTTAATTTTCCAGCAGTGGAAACCGGCATTTTGGCATCTCAGTGGAATTTTGAGTTTGTCATTGTACCCCAAACAGGTAAAAGGAGTTTCCCAGAAGAAATACAATAAAAATTATTCACGTTTCTGTATCTCTCACAAACCCCAGAAATTCCAGATTGTGAGGTTTAGGAAAAAAGTTGTGTTATTTCCCTCAGTTTTATCTTATAATATTTTTCATTTTTATATATTTTATCATTTTATACTATTTTACAGGAAGTAAAAGTGAATAACATCAATTTACAGGAATTCATATTTCCAGATAAATAATAAAAGAGAAGTGGATGTTTGTATCTCCTAATTCTGGGATTAATAGTTAAGCTTATTTACAGGAAGAAAGTGAATAACATCAATTTACAGGAATTCATATTTCCAGATAAATAATAAAAGAGAAGTGTTTGTATCTCCTAATTCTGGGATTAATAGTTAAGCTTATTTCCTGATTACTTACTATAGAAGTGAGTAGAAATTTTTTACAGAATAATTTTTATGAAAATTTTGCTTTGGATTATATAGAAATATTTCCTTTAAATTTTATTTTAATGAAAAATATATTGAGGGTATTGTAAAATTTAATGTAAATTTTAAAAATATTTTTTACATTGTATTATATTAATTTTCATTTTTGTATAATTTTTACTTTTGCTTTATTAGGTATAGTAATGGTAATGTATATTATGCACATGCAATATCCATGTGTCCAACTGTTTCATTATCAAACACAAGGTCTTTTGGCTTAGGAAGGAAATAAATGATGTTTCAGTGAAAATTATACATGAGCTTAATGATAATATCTTTAAGGATTCTGAAAATGTAAAGTAACTCTTCTGCTTTTAACAAGGCCTAATAAAATAAAGTAAAATAAAATACCAAACATAGCATCACAAAATACTATCTTGAAACCCTCTAAATGAAAGCAATTGCATCCAGCTCTGGAGCCCTCAGCATAAGAAAGACATGGACCTGTTGGAGCGGGTCCAGAAGAGGGCCACGAAAATGATCAGGGGGATGGAACACCTCTCCTATGAAGAAAGGCTGAGAGAGTTGGGGTTGTTCAGCCTGGAGAAGAGAAGGCTTCGGGGTGACCGTATCGCAGCCTAGCAGCACTTCAAGGGGGCTTCTAAAAAAGATGGCAGCAACCTTTTTAGCAGGGCCTGTTGGGACAGGACAAGGGGGAATGGCTTTAAACTAAAGGGGGGTAGATTTAGACTAGATATAAGGAAGAAATTTTTTACGCTGAGGGTGGTGAAGCACTGGCACAGGTTGCCCAGAAAGGTGGTGGATGCCCCATCCCTGGAAACATCCAAGGTCAGGTTGGACGGGGCTCTGAGCAACCTGATCTAGTTGAAGATGTCCCTGCCCACGGCAGGGGGGTTGGACTAGATGACCTTTAAAGGTCCCTTCCAACCCAAACTGTTCTATGATTCTATGATTCTATAAAAGGCCACATCTAACGTCTCGGAGTAAGACTTTTTCCTCATTGACATTTAAAGGTGGATCCTCAAATCTTTGTTCCAGACTTTGACTCTATGGTAAATAACCACATCAAGGGAAGAAAGATATATGTGACTATAATGCACAGGCAAAACTGTACATATCTGATGCATAAAAAGGATTCTGGATTTTGAGGTCTACTAAATCAGTTGGGTTTTATTGCAATATGGTTTTTTGGTTCATTTGTTCGGGAAGAGAGCACATATTGAATATGAAGACCCTTTATACAGGAAAATAATGATTTTATTAGTTAAGAAAGCAAGAAAAATATGTAATGCCCTAGTATTCCTTTAATCTGCTTATCCAGCACTAGTATAATACATCTTCCTTCTTTAACCAGACTTCTAAATGAATGAAAGTCCCAGTAAATTAATGAGGCCTTTCTGCCCACTTTATAAAGGTTAAGTTATCCAACAAAGACTATAAATAATGATAGTTGACTCAGGTGGAGAATTAAATTCTAAATTTCAAGAATTAAATGACTGCCCTTATTCATGTAAATTGTACCATAAATTGAATTTTTAATCTTAAGACAAAAGTGAATTCAAAACAAATTTATAGCACTTGCTCTGTAGAAAACTTGCAGTCAGGGAAAGGGCTGAGTTTATTGAATAAATAATATACCCATACTCCTTAGGATAGAATACATTAATGCAAGATATCTTCATATTGATCTGCTGCCAACCAATCACGATGACTTACTTATTTTTGTGTAAAGAGTACGATTTTAAAATATCAGCGGACATTATTTTTCTTTATTGCAGGGTTGGGTTGGACTGTGCTCACTTACTACGTGCGGACATTAAATATTCAGTTGAAACACACTGAAGAGACCTGTAAGAGCTTTCCAGATTTCCCAGCTTTCCAAAATTCCCATCTCTCATTAAGGACGTGCTAAAGCATACCTTTAATGAATAGCCCTGAGTGATTTTTTGTCACGTCAAGATTTTCATAGAAAAATGAATTAGTAGAAACTTTGGACAAACTTTTCAGTAATTTATATTTTTTACATTTAACGTTTAATGTAAATTTGATGTTGAACAGCGGTTCTATCCCATACTGCCTGTATGCTTTTCAGTTGCATCTTGCTTCCTATTGTTGTAGTATAGCTACTGGTCACCAAACCGTGGAGCTACCAGACGCTGTGTAACCAGTCTAGGAGAGGTGCGCTGGTTCCTGTAGTTTCGCAAGTTCCTCAAAAAGACATTTGAGGAGGCGTTCAGTCACCGACATGAATGGAGGCAGGGTTCCCTAGGTCCTTCTCATGGCTAGAGAAATGATCTGGAGATGTTCCTGTGCAGGAATTCATAGGTGGGGGCAGAGATTTGAGAGTTGCATTGGAAGAAGTTGCCAGCCTGGCTCCTGAGCTTGGGTCCACTGCAATTGGCAGGTGAGGCGCGAACGCTTGCTTCCAGTGGTGCTGTGCAGTGGCACCTCCGTGTCCCTCAGAGTGTGCCCGGGCGTGGAGGAGGACTGCGGGAGGAAACACCTGCTCACCCCTTCGAGCTGTGTTTCATGCCAAGCCACGTGCAGCTGTCAGTGGCTTTGCAATGCGCTTGGTCAATGCTGCGTACTCACAAATATTGCTGCTGTCTGTGCTGGGTTTAATTTGGGGGGGATTGAAAGGAAGTACCTTGGGAAGGATTGTACAAGGAGAAGACACATAAACCTTTCTTCCTGACTCAACTTTGCTATTTTTGCAAATGTGGAAGACATTTGGTCTGGCATCCCATTTGATTTGTTTACTGCTTTTGTGTCCCACATTTGTGGAGGCTTTCCAAACATAGCTATTTCTCTCATCTGGCCTGGCTCTGTCTTCTGCACAGAAACTCCGGTATAGGTGGGTGGAGTACACATCCAGGGTGTTTGGGTGGGCCGTGAAGGGGAACATGGTGAACTTTTGGAATAACCTAGGCTGTACTTTCAGGCTGCCCATGGTTCAAGTGTAGAAATTACGGGATTTGTTTGGGAAATGTTAGACAATATCAGCTATCAGCCCTCACCTTGGTTGCACGCAGCTCGCTCTTTATGTGATCCGCCCCTGGATGTGGAATATTACAGCACTGTTACAAATTATTCTGTCTGTGTGCTTTGGAAAGTATGCAGTATGGTTCGTTTTCAAACATCACTTTTGTTATAAAAATCAGTGGCTCCTACAGTGACCTGAAACTAGTCAGGTAGGATTTAAAAAAGCAAAGAATTTCACAGATGGCTGATTTGTTACTTCACTGTGGTATGTGTAAATAGTTCTGTGTTTCAAAAAAATATTTCCCCCTTGCGTTCTAGATAAGACTATTACTAGTTTTTCATACAGCCGTAATTCCTCGTTTAGGTGGGACGTATTTCAGTCAAATCAAACTAAAAGAAGGAACAAACCCATCCTCTCAGCCCAGCCTTTTTCCAGCCAGGGCCCCCTCCCTGGAGACTTCCTTCTAACCACCACCTCAGCTGGCCTTGCCCTTTTCCAATATGCTGAGGAATTAAGTAAGTACTAGCTCAACCGCCCTTGCCACCTGGCATACCTGCCAGAAGGGTTGGGAGATCTAAAAAGGGTAATTTTTTTTTTCTGCATATACTCTGAGGCTCAGTGTATAGACCCTGTCATACTGTAGTCTTCCAGAAATGCATTGACTTCACTTAAGCGCCTCTGTAATGGCCCAGAAGCAGTTGCCTAGCATGCATCATTCTTGGCAGTATCTGCAAATAAACTTCTTGTAATTGATTTAATAATTTTCAAATAAAAAAATTATGATAGCTGTAGACAGCTATAAATAACAGAAATGAAACACATTATTTGCACTGCGCCTTCACATGCACTTGTTTAGCTCTTTTTGCTGTTAAGTTAAAACATCTGTTTCTATGGAAGTGGAGCATTCCATGCAACAAACACAGCACTGGAAGTGACCCACATATTAAACGACAACATTTGACAAATTCTAGCAGTTGATTACTGGGGAGGAGTAGACTGTGGTTATAATCAGAGTAAACCAAAAAAATGTGTACCTTTATGAACCTAGAGTTTAAATGAAACATCTGTACTAAATCATGTTTGTAGAACAGCACTGTAGCCAACTACCAGACCATATGATAATGGGGTGTTTTTAACAATCCCTATTTCCATCGCCATCCTCCAAATCAGATCCAGACTGTGCCCACTGGCATGAATTCTGCTGGAAACCAATTGGGATAGTGTCAGGCTACAGTGGATGCTGTCAGTTTAGATACAGATACCCGTAAAAAGTTAGTGATTCCAATACCTCATGGAGATTATAAGCACAGGTAGAAACTCAGGTGAATATTAGGGTGCTTTGTAGGCTACAGTCTTTTCCAGGCATATTTTAACCAAGGCTTACACCCTGGAAAAGGTGGATATGCTGCAGTGACTGTGGAATCTTATTCTTAAGGAAATGTGAGTGTATAGCAAGAAAGTGGGCATTAGAATCGCAGCAGCAGGTCAGCTGGCGATAAACCCAGAGTGCTCAGGCTGGCACCAAACCCAGGTTTGGCAGCTCACTTACTTAAACATAATTCTTTGGGTCTGTGAAACTGGTATACAAAAGTCAAGTAAGTACAATTTTCTTTGAGTGCTTCCTGTTGCTGTTAAGTGGATACAAAGCAAAAGAAAACTAGTTTAGTCCATCTCTTTATGTAGATTCTTAAACTGATATTCATTAGTAGCATCTGAACATACAAATCTTCTTGTTACTGCGGAATATTCCCTGAATTAAATAAAAAACCCAAACAAATGCCCAGACTTTGTATTAGCTTTACATAGTCACTACAATCTTTCAAAAACAGAAAAAAGGCAAACCTATCGTGCAACTAAAATGTTAGTTTTAGATGGCCCATAATAAAAAAGTTGCCATCATATTAGGAAAACATGGTCAGAATTCCTTGACCAACATGAATTATACTCAATAAAAATTGAAATATTGAAACAGTGAAATGTTTCTTGAGTGACCCTCAGGAAATAGTAGTTAATTGGCACATGGGAAGTTCTCACTCTGAACAAGTAAATGAGTACCGTTTGGCAGGAATAAAAGGACAGGCTACATTAACAGGGAACAAAGAATATAATGAGTGGTGGTATCTAAATTTACATTTATTGGTTAGCAGGACTTACCTAAAATACTCTAATAATCAAATTATCTCATTACTTAGAGCTAACCTGTCAGGGCATTATGTCAATGAGGAGTTAATGGGTTTCTTATTTAAAAACAAGGGACAAGTTTTTAAGATAACATACAAGTTGTACAATGAGGAGGTAGGGAAAAATCTATATAGTATTCATTTAAAATATTATTTTGATGGATTTTGGTGATCCAATACTTTATTTTAAATATTCTATTTAAGTTTGCAAATAGTTATAAGAAGCTTAAATACTTAGACCACAGCCATAGTAGAAATTGTGACTGGTAGGTTACTGAATTCAAGAATAACAACAGGAAAGTGGACAACCAGTGCAACCAGTGTGCTTAAGTATACAAGAAAATCTGAAGTAAAAAGCTGAATTACTTTCAGATAAACACAAAAGGGAGGGGGGGAAGGTTAAACCTCAAAAGACTTAGAAATACAAGATCATATTTGGTCTTATATTTTATTAAACTTTTTCATAGATTTATAAATGTTATTGTCACAAGGGACTATTAGATCATCTGGCCTGACTTGATCTTGTAGAAGAACAATGTCTAGAGGGTCCTCAGAGAGGGCTCTTCCTCAATTTATTTGATACTGTATAACTAATAACATACAGTGCTATTAAACAAAATGAAACACTTTGCCATATAGACGTTTAATGAAATAATTCTCACAATATATGTCTTGAATAGCCATTTTTATGATGGCGTTTATTTCAAAATCCAATGAAAAACTTAATTCCTAGTATTTACCTGAGTTTCAGTTCAAGTTGTTTGCTTCTGGTATCATAGCATCTGACAAATAAAACCACTTGATCGGGACCATCTAAATTCTCATTCTTTGGCCTCTTTCAATGTCAGGCCATCAGTATATATTTCAGTATATTACTTTCTGAGTAATTTATAATGGCACAGATGAACTGTTGTATAAAGTTGAAAAAATACCTCTGAACCTGCCAACATCAGTGTCTAGTTTCTTAAGACTAACCTTTTGGTTTGGAAGATTTTTATAATGGTTGTATGGCTGACTAATGAAACTTGTCAGCTTAATCTGCCTCATCAAATGCACTACTAACTAAAATTCTACTTATATTTAGGAAGAGTGTTAGTAATTGATGAAATCATTCCAAATTCTATATAGAGGCAGTTTCAGAGAGGTTTTTTTACACCACAATGGTAAGGCAGCTAGTTATACGCTATGCCTCATCACTCACGAACAGAAGAGCTTTATATACACAGTAAATAATAGCTACAGTTATTTTAGACAAGTTATCAGTCCAGATAAATTTTGGAACACCTTTCTTAAAATATATTAGGCAGACAGATTTATTCTTCTTCTCTCAACAAATACAGCTACATTTTAATATCATGATTTTTAGAACCATCTCATCTTAAACTCACTCCAGCAGAGAAATTTTGAATTTTGTAAAGTCAGTGAGCATGACCACTAGCATTTTGTAACTCTGTTGCATTTTTCTTCTCGTATCATGTACCATTATTTAATTCTATTTCACCATTTGTATGTTGTGTGTGATCCTGTCTGTATGGCATGACAGTTGAAAGTCTGGCACACATTCTTGACAGCTGTTTTGAAGTGAAGGCTGCGATGCGTGCTACATCTGGAGGTGCTGAGGTCTGAGTGCAGACAGTGGAAAAGTCCAATTTCTCTTTAGGGATGACTGGGATAGATTTACAGTATCTAAGCTCTCATTCAGGAAGGGGACTCCATAAGGATCTACTCAGGCAGATGCCATTGCAAAATCAAAGCCAAAGACTCTATGGCACATTTTGTGATACTACAAAATAAGTTAAACAAAAACAAGTTATCTATTCAGTTAGGGGACTCACAGACATTGCCTATACTATTCTGAAATGGCAGCCAAAAGGTATACGTTTTATGTCTGATTTTCTTCTAATTTTTAAGTTATGTTTTTGTTTCCTTACTGTATATCATTGTTAAGTTGGATCTAGACTTCATAGCCGATTTTATGGATGACAGGAGAATCGCTAAAATGGTAATACTATCAATCTCAAGAAATTAAAACCTAATTAATTAAGATGCAATGTGTCTTAAAAAAGGGGAGTGGAAGAGAAGGGGGTTGGCTAGTTATTTTTTTAAATGTGTCTGTTGAAATTTCTGTTGTGTGAAAAGAATGAACCTTAATGATTTCATATCCTGTCCAGTCAAAAATTCTTAATTCACACATTTGTGTCACATAAAGACAGTACATTCTGACAGTTACAAGAAGTCTTCAGGTTTTAGGGGATTAGTATTTCTTTATAAAGAAGTGCCATATAAAAACATAGTTGATTTTGCCTAATTTCAGAGCAAAATAGAAATTCACTTTATACACTTGCATATTTAGAAAATAAAGCTGGCCAAGTTGTACTACACACTGTAGCATTCAAGGAGTGATGCATTTTTGGAACTGTAGGCCTTCCTCCTGCAACACTTATTCCTGAGAGTAGTACTTTCCAAATATTTCATGTTTCTATTTATCAATCCAGAATGTTCCTCCTAAAGTAAAACTATCCTGGGTATTTTATAATGCAGAAGGAGGTGACAGGATTGGCTGCAAAGGTGACTGGTTTGGTTACTGGCATTTTCTTGATTTTTTTCTAGGGCTCCACAAGTATTTTCATCCTTCTGGCTTTTGGAGACACGGTGCTTCTAATGAACTGAGCACCAGCCATGAACACTGGATAGGTCTCTGAAGCAAAGGTGGGGTCAGTGAGGAGCTGAGGATCTCTCGTGTCCACACTATATCCCTCTTCAAGGCTGTGTTGTGCCACATAAAAAGTTTGACCTCACTGTACCGCATTATTCAAGGCCTGGATGGAGCCTTCCCCACCTCTGTCCAGTTCCACAAATCCCCTTTGCAGTGGAGGAGCTGGCAAGGTGTCCAGATGCCCCTTTCTTCTCCAGCATTGGTACATCAGTGCCCAGAACACTGAAGCTTCGCAGGGTCTGGAAGGAAGAACAGAATATTTGATAAAGCCGATTGGGGATATACTTGGGATGCACTTAGATGCTTTGGTGATGGTTATTATAGAAAATCCAGACTTGTCTTCACCCTCGTGCTTAAAATGGTGATTCCTACTGAGCACTTCATTCTGTGGCTGCATCAGAGCATATTCTTGTTCAAGCATTGCATCGTACTCGTTGTTCACTTCCAATTTCAAGGCTGTATTTTCATTTGAAGCTAGTGGCATTGTTTCATGGAAAGGCAGGAATCCTTGCCAAAATCAGCCAACTAAGAATAAGGCGGTCATCAAAATAAACTTCCACTGTGGTCATATTTCAAAAAATTCAGTAGAGCCTAGGACAGCCTGACAGCACTACAACTCCTTGTTGAATGCCCTGTAGCATATAGAAGTACAAAATGCAAGTGTTCAGATTTTTGGGGTGAAATTCTATCCAAATCATTCCAGTACACAGAAATGTGCAACCTCGACAGAAAGACTTTCTCCATCTGAAATAAAATATTAGTGTTGCTGTTGATGTACTCATTTCCCCCAGGCAACCTCCATCATCAGATGGTCTTAATTGAGTTCTGACACTCAGTCTAATCAATCTGTATTAAAGAAATAGCAAAAGAACTTGACTTTAGTTTTGGGAAAATTACATATTTAAAGTATTTGAGTATCAGCCATAGAGTGATTTTACATTAAGTGAAAGCTGCTGGTAGGAAAAGAAAATTGAGAATATCTCAAAGCTACTCAGTCAGCTCATTCACTGCATGTTTTAAGAAGAGAAACCTTGTTGATCATAAATAAAATATTGTTTGTTAAATGAGAGCCCTGTATATTCCTGATACGTTATTTTTAAGGAACCTTGCTTCTTATCCACATAAATATCAGGGGAAGTTAAAAATTACTATTTTACCTCTCTGAAATGTTCATTTTCTGTTTTCCCCCGCCCAGAAGAGCTTTGAAAGACTAAGTACTACTTCAGACTTCTAGAAGCTAGTGAGATTTTACTTGCAGAACCAATGGCCAAATGATGGTTGGGTGGTCTAAAGTTTACTCAGCACCCAGATGTTATACCACATAAATATCAGGGGAAGTTAAAAATTACTATTTTACCTCTCTGAAATGTTCATTTTCTGTTTTCCCCCGCCCAGAAGAGCTTTGAAAGACTAAGTACTACTTCAGACTTCTAGAAGCTAGTGAGATTTTACTTGCAGAACCAATGGCCAAATGATGGTTGGGTGGTCTAAAGTTTACTCAGCACCCAGATGTTATATGGTTTCCAGAACTTCTGTGGTTGAATTTGGATATTTCAATTTTTTATTCTGAACACTAAATCATTATTACATATTATTCAGGGAGTAATGGAAAACTGTTAGCTTCAGCATTTTATAATAATATAATGAAAGCCTGAATTATAATTTCTTTGACATTTAAAATGTCACTGTGTACATTTTTAATTATTTATACATTACACACTCATAAATATATACACTCATTTGTGGCAACCAGACAGTTTCAAAACCATTGGTTATTCATCATGGATGTACACGTGAACCTCCTGCATCCCCATAGGAAAGTAAGTAAATCTTTTGTCCTTTACTATTTACCATCAATGGACTCTTGCAGTGGTTGTTTGTTTGTTTGTTTGTTTGTTTTTAAGCATTTCTTTACAGCTGTATTTTTCATACATCTTAGCTTTGTGTGGCCTAAATTTATCTAAATTTTATGAAAATTAAAATTATGAAACACAGATTGCAAAGAAAAAGCTAAATTCTTATGTTTATATTATTTCTGAACTAAACTGACAGTTCTGTTTGCTTGCAAACGTGCATTTCCAGGAGGCCTTGAGGGCCCCAATGGTGGAAGCCATCTGCAGCAGAGGCTTGGAGACTCAAAGTTTCAAAAACCCCCAAGAATTTCTTTCTATGTGATACTGTTCGTTTTTAACTTGCTGCTACTTATCTTCCTATACAGAAACAACAATGCCAGAGAAAGAGTATTCTAGACCTGTTTAGTTTTAATTATCTGGTAGGAAAAATTAGCAAATTGCAATGGAATCTTCTCTAGTTGGTGAGTCTGGCTAAGATGCGTTCCACTTGCTATTTCACCTAAGGTTAGACATTAGCATTGGCCAAACTTTTAAAAAATCAGATTGATTGCAGTATTATCAATCCTAACCATGCCATCTGTATTCCCTCAGTATAATACATGAAAGCATTAGGAGCCTATGAAAGTATTCATAGTAATCAGAAAAATGAACAGAAAAGCCAATGAGAAACTCCAGAGCCGAGATGTAGCTGAAGTTTTTCTCGTCTCCCAGACTTAGTTGTCCGACTCGCTGCTCTGAGAAGGAGAGTCACAGTCCAAACACACCTAGTAAGGCATCCCTTAGGTTCTGACAAACAGCCCGCTTTGTCAAAGTGCAGCAAAAAAGGCTGTTTTTACATACAATAGTTGGGATGCCTGTCGTGAAAGTGGGATACCTAAGTGCAGGTCCAGCCCTGTCTATTGATGTCAAGTCTACATCTCACATCTCCAAGGATTCCCTGGGTTAGGTTGGAAAGGGCTAAGCATTTCTTCTCTTCTCCTGGTAAAGATGGACTATCGTGCAGCAAATCGCAAAATAAAGGCTCTGAGAATTTGGTAGGCAAAGGGTAAATTGAAGGAGAAAGAGGCAGCAGTTTTCTAAAGATTACACACTTCTGGGTCAGGGATGGGTTTGAAACATACTGCTCCCAGCAGGTGCTGTTATTATCTTCTATAGGTATTTCTTGGTTTTGCCTTGAGAATTCTTTTCTAGAGAGGGGGAAACAAATCAATATTATTTGGATTTTTTTTTTAATGTGCATGTGCTTATTTGCTTACTCATGAAACCAAATGACAGAAGCACAACTGAAAACAATTCCTTAGTTCTCATGTGAAGTATTTTCAACTCTCTCAGTTGCTCTCGTGGTCCTATGTGTACCAAAATTAAGTATTGACAGAAGTCTGCCATTTTAACCTTAATCTGAAAGGAAAATTTGTGTCTGAATTAACAGATGACCTCGTGATTTCTCAAGCTCCTCATGAGATTCCCTTAAGTACTGAGGGCACTATCTTCCGAGTGCTGAGTACCCACCCGTATTGAAGTTCTCAGATTTGAACGATCATCCTGAATCAGTTCAGGAACCCAGAGTACCTTCACTATGTCTGACACTCCTATTCCACAGTCTGACACCTCCGTCTCTGTTTAGAAAAAGAAAAGGAAAAAGGAAACGTCCTTTCATAGACTCCATGTCAGCCTCTTCTGTTGCTAGTTCAGTCTTTCTGTCTAGGGATGACTTTTCTCTTGGTAAAACCACAGGACTAGGAGGATAGCAGATCAGTGCGGACACCCAGATCACCCACATTTACACACATACACACACCAAAATCAACTGTGAAGAATACTCAGATCCGGAGCTAGCAGAGTTAACACTGCTCACCTGGCTGTTATGCTCCAAACTTTCTAAAGCACATTATTTGTGGTTTCAATCTCTTTTACTCGGTACTGTCTACAACGTTAGCCCAAAACCAACAATCTCTTGATTATTCACTGCAGCTTCCAGGAGGCCAGCTGCCACTTCTGCCACTGAGTCATAGGTATTAGACTTTATTAGGCTTGAGTACACGATGCCTTGCTTGGCATAGTCACATCTGTGTAATGAAAATTAATGAAAAAATATTTTTAGATCATTTATTGATTCACCAATTTAACTCATTCACTCATTTAAACTCTCTTCTTTCATGTTCTATGTCATTTTTCCTAGTTACAAAGAATGAACCAGCTTTGCAGAAATACTCAAATCAATCTTTGGCTGTGATTTTACAAGGGTATCTGTATGGATAGGTCATTATAGCGTCCCTTTACTGAGTAAGGCACTTAGATACTGTAAACCCTTCCCAGCAGTGCCAAAAGAGAAATTACCTTTTCCACTGTACTTTTCCACTCCAACCTTACCAGATGTAGCACACATCATATTCGTAGTTTCAAAACAGCTGTCAACAGTGTGTGCCAGAATCTCAGTTGCCCTGGCATTCAAATGGTATTTCACATGACATACAAGTGGCAACATCAAATTAAAGGAATAATGGCACACAGTACTACAGAAATATCTAATGGATTGATGGAAACCGTCATTGGTTTCCAATGTAAACCAGATTGCAGGCATCTTCAGTGGCACTTTTGTCCACTTACCAACTCAACGGAAGTACTTATGTCTAGGACTACCTTTCCCAGAAACGTCTTTCTCCTCTCTTTTTGTAATTTTGGCATTGGTATATCCTCCTTTTCTCTCAGATCTGGTATCAGATTATGTTTATTCTTTCAATTCCTGTTGCAGAAATCATATCCAAGGTAGGATTATTTCTTCAGTCATCTACTAAAATCAGCTTCTTTCTGCCTTCCCAGAAACTTATCACATTGATGAAAACATTAACATTGAGATAACCTAGCTTGTTTGTTACGCATCTGGAGGAAGACATTTACCATCAACCATCTGAAGTTCCAGAACAGCCTCCCAGCAGAAGTGGAAGCAACTGAATCAGGTCTAATGTAGGTTTTGCTACTGAACAGGAGTTACCTCCAGGAGTCAGGATGCTCCTTCAAGGTGTGTTTGCTATGTTCCTGTGTTATTCCTTCATGTATAGGAGCAGAATCTATCTTCATAGAAGAGTTTATTCCTGTTAGGCATCTGGGTATGGACTAGGACATCCAATGCAGAGCTGATTAGCCAAACTTACCAGCAAGAGTCTATATTGAAGAGCTGCACTTATGTTGTATCTATACAGATAACTATAGGATGGGCCCTGAGTTGTCTTGCTGAATATCCTGCAAATCCTGCATTTTGTAAATTGAAAATTGTTTGGTAGCCTCAGGTCATGGAAACATGAACCAAAAAGTCTGGTGGTGATCATGCTAGTGTTTAAAGTCCTCCAGAGAACAGCCACTCACACCTCTCTCTTTGGTCCTCCTGGTTCATGTTTTTTATGTGTTGTGGGTAGTCTGCTTTCAGTCTGTTGTCCCTCTCCCCCTCATTGCTCTTTTGGTGACAACCAGAAGCCAGCTGGCTGGTCCATCCTCCTTCAGTTCAAAGTTACTTTGGCGAGTACAAGAACAACACAGTACTCCCTCCAAGAGGCGCAGTGGCTGCCTTTCTCCAGTCAGGCTTAAAGGCCCTGCCAAAGAATTCAAAGAACATCTTGTTTTACAACCACAGAAAGAAATGAGTGCACTTGCTGAGTGCACCCTCAGCAAGTTTGCAGATGACACCAAGCTGAATGGTGCAGTTGACACACCAGAGGGACGGGATGCCATCCAGAGGGACCTGGACAAGCTCAAGAAGTGGGCCTGTGTGAACCTCATGAGGTTTAACAAGGCCAAGTGCAAGGTCCTGCACCTGGGTCAGGG
>NW_008795524.1:248684-271082 GCF_000699145.1 Aptenodytes forsteri
GGATGCCCCATCCCTGGAAACATCCAAGGTCAGGTTGGACGGGGCTCTGAGCAACCTGATCTAGTTGAAGATGTCCCTGCCCACGGCAGGGGGGTTGGACTAGATGACCGTTAGAGGTCCCTTCCAACCCAAACTATTCTATGATTCTATGATTCTATAAATACAAAAAATTCTTCCCCTTTACATGCCAGAGTTGGTACTTTTTATCTACAAAGCCTGTAAGACATGGCACAGCCTATCCCCCATCTCCCCTTTGCTTTCCCCTGTTGGCTCTTCACTGTGTGCACACCATGCAGTTAATACAGATCTGTGCAATACCATTTTAATGGACTTTAGTTCGGCTGAATGCTCCACGAGGCAGAGACTGAGGCCAGGAACTGAGATTTGGCAAAGCTGCCCATGCAAGCCCTGGGAGCACCGTTTGGGGAGCCAGGCCCTAAACCGGAGGTGCAGGAGCTGCTCGTGGTTCTGAGCAGTTCACCGTCGCTCTAGCGGGCAGAGGTGGGTCAAATGACGGTTTCCCAGTGAAACTCTTAGGAACAAGGAAAATGCTATTCTCAACAGAAGGACCAAGCATCTCCTTGTCAGGGAATTCAAGACAAGTCTAAGAGCAGCTGAAAAAGCATACCCATAAAGAAGTATTAAAGATGTCTTGTATGATGAGTTCCAGCTTTTCTGCTAGACGTTCTTTTCTCCAGCAATATTCTCATAACTGAAGCAGCAACAGGTTCAGAATAACCCACTGACCAGTTTCCAATATTGCTTAATATGATTTTTGGGCTGGACAGGCTAGTTTATGGTCCAGTACAGCCCAATGTGGCTGCAGTGCCCAGGAGGGTCTGGTCCGTTCCCACCAAATACTTGGTTCCAGGATCCAATATATAATATAATGCCATTGTGCTACAGCTGCAAATGGGGGGCTGTTATTTTATGATTGCTGGTTGTGTTTACTTTGAGAAAAGCATTTTAAGAAGACAAATGTCTAAGATAGTTGTGCTGCAGCTGATACACTTTTGATGTGGTTTGTGAGAAGAGAGAATTCTCAGCCAAGAGCCGTGGGCCAGAAAACTCCTCATCCCAAAAATTCAGGACAAGGATGAACAGCAGCCGCAGATGAAATGAGCACACACTCAGAAAAGTGCTTTAAAACACCTTCTGCAATGAATTGTTTTGTCAGGCCTACCGTGAAAAAATTAGACTTTTCTCCTTTTTCCCCCTGAGAAAAGCTTTACATAGGTTTTAAGCAGTGATAAATAGTATGGTTGCCATAATGCCTTAGTCTTGATTGATTGCTATGTGTATTGTATGTGGTACATTCATGCTGTTTTTCTGACACTGGTTTCCTGTCATTAGTCAAACGTCATTTCATCTGGAACAATGGCTGAATTTCCAGATGAAAGGTAAGGGCTCTGATAAAAAGGACAGGACAATCATGTTTTCACATTGGAGAAAATCAGGAGGAAATTAATTTCAGTATAGTTGCTCTGTGTTTACATCAGTGTCACTTAAAGTAGAATGTAATACTGTACACATTTCTAGTTAGAAATAGGTGTTTAAATACAGTGCTTCTTGCCAGATATAGTGACTGTCATATACACAGAAATCATAGATGTGCATGTCTTCTTGGAGGACACTACGGTGAAGGCACTGAAAGACTCATTTTACCTTCCCATCTGGTACAGGGCTCAAAAGGGTTAAATGCATCTCTCTGCTAAGCCCAGATCTACCCTGTCTGTGACAGTAACAGCTTTGGTCTGATCAGACTGTCACCAGTTGTGGTGTCACAGTCACATTCCAGTGTTGTCATCCCGCGCTCAAGAGCAAACTGTTCACAGAAGTCACAGGAGAAAAGGAGTATGAGAGGATTGTGTCTGATTTGACTGTAGAGACTTTGTATTTGGTAGATTTTGATCCCATTTTAAAACTTTCTGCGTTATGGAAAAGATGTTGAAAAGCAAAAGAATAAATCAGATTCTGCGCATGAACTATTTACTGGAGAGACTGAAATCACTCATGCTGGGATTACCTGTTATAACAGACACAGACACTGCAATAAGCCTTTTCAAAGATTACCTGAGCATAGGCATCTCAGGGACCATGGCAGCATATGCGCTTAGTAAGGGTTAATATAGTTTGGCACAGCTAGAATGGTAATTAAAGAAGAAGACATTACAGGCTATGGCTCCTGATGAGATACTCCTTTCCTGGGGTGTGCTGGAAGTCACAAGGACAAAGGCCAAGTGACTTCATGCTTCTCAGAAGAGGCCATGACACACATCCTGGAATGGCGCATGGAAATTTCAAAAACTTCTTACATGGGCAGAGGCCTCCTACAAACACCAGTGTGAGCCCCAGGGCATTTTTCACTTATGATTGTTAATTTAATAACCTGGCACATCTCTCTGAACAACTAGGGACAAATATTCAGCTATTACTTGTAGATTACCCCAATACAATCACATGGTTTCATGCCTGTCTTTCTACAGCCTTTTTAGATCATCAAAACAGGCTTTTTTACCCATTTAGAGAATTCTAAGTGCCAGCGTGTAGAAGCTCAAGTCTGATTCTTGATAACCTTGATAAACATGCACATCTCTCTTACATGAAGGAGGTTCCTTTCGTAGAACTGATGTTTTTAGGATTAAGTTACAGAAAAACTGCACTCCATATGGGCAGCACAAAGTAAGTAAAACCAAACACAGCCCAAAGTGTAATAATATCAGAAGAGCAATAATTTGAAATGAGGTGGCTTGTTACAAACTGCAGCCTATGTGGAACAGAAGTCCAATCCAACTTCTTTCTCCCCAGCCCTGGAAGGTTTGAGGCTCGATTAGTTATGCTCTGTACAATGCTGTGAGATCCTCACGTAGTGCTCTGTAAAACAGCAACTGTATTTCATTTTCTATCGCAAAATGATATATTAATGCTTGTCTAAAGCATAGAAATTAGAAGCCAATGGCAAAGGTGAGATGGACATTTAGGAGTCTGGGTATTAGTTTAAGGTCAACAAGCAATGAGTATATAGTTATGTTTTTCATAACATACCTCCACTTTCAATGAGAACAATGTATTGTAGCAAATCATTAACATTAGTGGAGTTATGCCACTTTGTACTGATAGAGGATGATGGCCATTCTACCTTCTTAATGAAAAGACACACTTCCTTGTAAATTCAAAATGTGATGAATGCTAGGAAAAATAAATTCGTTCGGTTTTTCGAAGTCTTTCTGTCAGTAGTATGACAATCACAGTACACAAAAAAAATTATCTAAACACTATGTTGTTAGAAGGTAATTCATATACATCTACATAAGCATTAAAAAAATAAAGAAGAAAAGAAAGTGGAAGAGTACAAAGCTCCATCAAGTCCATGAGGATCTTCATTATAATAACTGATTAGCTTTGGAAAGCACTGCAGTCCATGCAAATGAAAAGGTCTCTGTTGGCTAACTTGCTCTGTTTTTTTACAAAACTTTATGAAAAAGATACGGCCTAAATTTTCTTCTGATTAGTAGTCAGCTAATGACTAGTTCGTATAAATCCATTTCTGCCAGTGCCAAGTGTACTCATTCACTGGTGAGTGCCCTGAAGCTACAGTCCACGTTGTTCAAGGAGGCTCCCTTTTTGGAGGACAGGCAACTTCAAAGTGGGAGACGTCTCTGTGAAGGTTCACTGCAAATCTCAGAGCCCCTCTGGGTCTTTGGTCTGGAAACAGTTTAATCCACATGGGGACTCGGCATTGGGGTGTGCCACAGCAGGGAGCCAGGCACCAGCTGTGTGGGACTGGGGGCTCGTTTTCCTGGCTGAATGGTACAAGGAAATCAAACTTTCACTGGGAAAGTATTTCTTAGCTCTGGAGAGACTGTTTTCTGTTTATTAGGCTGTATATCATGTTGCATTCTTCAGAAATGCAATCACATCTAAGCAGAACGAGCGTGGTGTCTTCTTGTGTTATACAAATTTTGATGCTATGTGAGACTTGCAATAAGATGGGAAAATAGCGTGAGAAAATTACCTGCAAGTACTTGCTCACCTAGAAGAAAAGTATTGGCAATGTTTCCAGAAATACGAAAAGCATTTGTTTTGCCTTGCTACTGGAGCAGGAGCCCAGGAGTGAAGAGCTAAGGAGAACCCTCAACTACGGTCAGCTGTTATGCTTTGATGACTTCAGTAACAATAATGAGGGTTTCCCAGACGGGTCCTTGCTCCCTGCTCTGCTACCGACTTAGTGCATTGACAGTCTCAATTTACTCATTTGCGAAGAAATGGCTGCAGCAGTGTTGACCAACTTGCAGTGCTTTTTTCATGATTAATCAGCAGTTGGCAAAATATTTGAATATCATATGAATAAAGCACAAATAGTTTAGGGCAGGTTTTTTGTGGTATGAAAATCAGCATGTTAATGCTTCTGTTTCAGATCAGTCTTACACTTAAAATGAAAAGAATGTGCACTACCATCCTTCCTCTTAGGACAGTCAAATGTATTCACCTCTACTTAGAGAAAAAAGCCATGAAATAACCATTAATTGCTTCAGCAAATTACAGTCTAGACTTGCCGATTTGTTTTAACAACATGAGATATCAAACCCATATGCAAGCATTATTGTAAACTGCTGTTCCTAAATGCCTGTAAACGCATTGTCCTGTAGACTAAGTATCACTGCAGCCAAGTAATTACTTAGATTTAATGTGGAATTTGTAACAGGAAAGGCATATTCGCTGTGTCACTTGTAGTAGTCTGTTTTTTCTCTTCCTCTGACATCTTTAGACAGAGCGGCTGTGTCATCACTACCATTTGACAGCAATGCAGCTTGCAGAAGATGAGAAGGCTATTTGTGGTTAGGTAACACCGACACAAGACAGTGAGCTGTGTACCTCCGAAAGGAAAATGAAACAGGAGTCAGGCTGCATTTAATTTTTAATGCTTTTTTGTGGTTGTCCAAGTTTATCTTTATAATTCATAATACCCACAAGATGTACTCATTTCCTTCAGGACAACAGCTGTGGAACGCATGGAGGATTACCTTTGTGGTTTCCCCACAACAGAGCTTTGCCTCCTTCTAGAAGATTGTGAAAGCTGCCATTGACTACAGTGGTCTCTTTCCCTTTGATAGGCTGCGGTGTTCAGCCAAGCACATACACATCAAGTATAGGGCAGTCACAAATTCGTAATTTCCAATGAAAATAAAATGTGTATGAAACCTTTGCTTTTCATGGGCCAAAGGTTTTTACAAACTATTCATTATAAAACAGATCGGTACAGCTATTCAAGATTTTCAAACCTAGGAATCTAAAGCTGAGGGCAAAGTCATCCAATCGTATTGTACCTGTGACCTGTGACAGTCACTTTTTGGGCTGGGACTTACTGGTTGCATCACTGGCTAGTGAATTTTGGAAACTGGAACTGTTAAATGCATAGAGTAATTGAGATACTGAATTTCTGTAGTAAATTAGTGGCCTGTGGAGTTCAAAATGAAACAAAAAATCTTACAAAAAGAAAAATATTGAGTAAATCTGTTCCCTGCAAGTGAAATATTGCAAAAGTGCATTGTAAACATGGAGCCACTGAAACTGAAAACAAGGCATGACCACTCCCCCCTCCACTGCAGTGTTGATTTTGTGGTATGTGTTTGTTCCCTTGTGTTCTGCACACATTGCTCTCACAGAATACATAGGCAGAACAATGAGGCCAAGGTGATACTGTAACCACACTGCTTCTTGTGCATACCAACCTTTTAAAATGTTCACTGTGTAGTCCAGCATCTGACTAACTGCATTTAGCTCCTGCAGGATTTTCCACCCTCTCCCTCAGAATAAGGCAACAATCTGGGGGAGAAATTTGTTCTGAACATAGCAACGAGGCATTTGCAGTCTTCTTTATATGATTGCCTCTTCAGTCTCAGCTTTATCAAACTCGGCAGATAAATAATATATGTCCTTCCCATTTCCTGTGTGAGATCATGAGTGAGGAGGTGCTTCTTGACAGATGTCCAGTGAGTATTTTCAGAAGTGATTTTTCAGTCAAATGTAACCATTATAGCTGTCTAGTCAATTTAGCAGTGGCATCTCAGTTTTCAAACTTCAGCCAAGTTTTCTCATAGCCGTGACTGAAGAAGTTCAGTTAGAACTTCCTAACAGGACAAAAGAGCTCTTCTTCTCTGCTTAAAATCACTTCAACACATTTTTTTTCACCTTCAGAAAAATAAAAGGTGATGTCTCTCAACCAGGGAAGGAAAAAAATCAAGATGTTTTGATAGTCTGAAGAGAGGAATGTAAAATGAAAGTAAGTATCGCACAAATCCTAAGATCTTTGCTTAGAATTACTACAGACATTTAGGTACAACTTCTTTTGGTATCCATGGGACATCAGTACTCTTTTGGTTCTCCAAAGGATTTTGGGCAGATCCTCTCCTACAGAAACAAAAGGCATTCGTGTTATTGAATAAAGATGGAAAATGAGAACAGTAAAAAGGCACTAGTAGAATATCAATGCATACTGACTTTGACCTAGATTATAAACATTTCAGTTACATTTCCTAGGAACTCATATAATTAACTGCATGTAAAAATACAAGCAGTAAATCCACACAAATTGCAAACTAAGAGTTACAAACAGCTCTCGTACCATCTCTAGCACCCTACTGTGTAATTTCCAAGGAATTTAGACATTCCTTGATTTTTACAGTTATGAAAATGTTTATTTTCTTGTTTACTAGCAGGAATTATGAATACAGTAAAACACATTCTATCTAAAAATTGCCCACTTTAATACAGGTTGGACCATTTCGTGTGAACTCCCTGCAAAAGCCTAAATATACCATTCCATCATTTTATTAGTACATAAACTGTGCTTGATGCATCAGGATCACAGCAGAACAAAGTGTGACCCATAGGATGACCTAAGAAACTATCTGTGCTGGTAATATACCATGTTCTCTCTTCATAACAAAAATATGGAATACGAATTGTCTGAGAGGTAAAAAGAGCACACTCTATAGCTCTAGATGACTTAATATTAACACTTTCGGCAGTATTAACATACTGCCTCTTGCTTCTGCTTTACTGGGAAAATATATTGCAGTATATTGCAAACTCTTGCCATTTATAGAAATAGAAATTAAATTTATTGAGTAGGATCAAGTCCAGTAAATTCAGGACCAAATAAATTCTACCCATTATCTGTACATCTCTTCAATACACTGGTGAACATCACCTATTTCATGAGATCATACTTACTAGTTTGTCATCAGACTGTAAAACATTTTACCTAAACTGTCAGTAAATAAACCAAAATAAATACTGAGTAAAATGAAAGATGATACTGAAGCTAATGATAAATTCTCTTCATCCGTAGAGACTTTTTCTTTCATTCTGATTTTCAGAAGTAAAATATTTTTCAAGCAACAGCCTGAACTACTCAGTCGAGAAGTGATCCAGTTATAACACTTTATGTATGGTGTGGTTCACAGTAGCTACTTTTCTGACAACTTTTGCACATTTTTAGTTCAGAAATAGTTTGCGGTTCACGTAGTGGAATAAGTTCTTGTTCCTTTCCACTTAATGACTCTGGGGTTTCTAGCAGTGATACCTTTGAGAAGAATGTTGTGGTTGAAACTTCCAGTTGCTGTACTAATGCATCTCTGGTACTCATTGTAGAACTACTGTGCAATTGAAGGGAAGACAGTAACAACTATTATTTTTAGCAGCCATCTATTTGCAAAGCAAAGTGCTGATGACTAAATAATTTGTTACACATGTACTGGTCCAGATTCTGCTTGTCTTTTGCAATCAAAGCTCTCCTTGATGCGTCTAGGAGAACTGAGAGTGCAAGCATAGCCAATTCATTCCCCTAAACATTGAAGGACATGTTTTTCTACTTTTCTACCCATTGAGTATGAACATACCCTGGAAATAATATTTGTCGGATCAGTCACAGAGTAAAAAAACATTTACTGAAAGTGAAAAATTTTCCCTTAGATTTATAACATGCTTGTACAGGCAGAAAAAAATATTAAAACTATGAATACTCACAAAAATTAATTAAAATAACACAGTGACAATCCATATTACCATCTAAAAGCAAGGATGTCACAAATCCACTGCCACTCACCAGTCAGTATCTGAACTCACATGACTGATTGTCATTCCTTTGATCTCTACCATATCTCTCAATTTCATGTGCCGGTAGTCTCATTCACTCTTCTGAATGGTATCCAATAGCTACATCTAGGTTAGTAAATCAAACAGTGTTCCCAGAAGCAGGAAATCAACTGTCTCTACTATTCAATTGCCAAAATAGTCCCTGGGATGGCTGTGTCCAAGGCCAGCTAGCAATCTCCCAAGTAATTCCTGGGTGCAATTCAGGAAGAGGCAGAGGCCAGAGACCATTGCTGTTTGGATGCGGCCACCATGTTTTGGAGGACAAGAGAGTTTAACTGCAGAGATGCGGACCATTCAATGCCAGTTTGCTTCAGTACCAAAGAATAGTCCTGCGCGCATGGATTTACTTGTATGGGCATAGCCAGTGAGGACCACATCAGAGCACAGCCTCCGAGACCTCACCTACGGTAAACGCAGTTCTTTCACCAGGAATTTCAGGATACAGAATATATCCAGTCCAAATAGCATCACCCACAAGCATGAGTTTTTTTGTATTACCGGAGAAGTACATGAAGTTTCAATAACCCTCTTAATTCACACTGCAAGGGGTCTTTCACCAGAAAGCTCTCACTCCCTGGCATCCGGGTTTGAGTTCAGGTCTTGTGATTCACTCAGTAGAGGCAACTCCATTGTAGGAGTATCATGGAGATTTTTCTCTCCTAACCTCCAGATGGCTGTTATTATAGTTAGAGGTGACCTAGCCATCAACTCTCATTTCTGTTTCTATGATGCCAGTTCTTCAAGAGATGTTATGAGTGTAAATGACAACACAGTATGGTTGCTTATGCTTGAGAGGGGCTGTTAAAATGTCTGTATTCACCATTTTTTCCTCTTGCCTGTGGAACTAGGCTAAAGACATATGCACAGTTTCTTTGGATTTCCACAATAAGCAATTTCAGCACATAAGCTGTGCTCCTCTCTGGTCAAAGTTTCCATCTGTGGCTTACTTTCAGAAGCTGGAAGACAAGCAGTTGTTTTGCAAGGAAGGGCTGTTGATGTCAAAGCTGTGTTTGAAGCAGGTCTGGAGCGCAGTTTGAGATTATAACTTCCCTTATAGTTTGGTCCTTTTGAGAAAAGTTGTAGTTAGACAAAAGGCAGTTGATTATGTGGTTACAGAAGTGTTTGGGTTCCGTGGTAAGTCTGGATGCATAGCCACTCACAATTATCTGGAGATATTAAGATTTAAGACCTGGAGGTGAGTGAAGCAGAAATTTAAAAAATGACCATATGCAATTCACTTTGGTGTCCTTCAGAGATGTTAATTTTTACAGATCCTACACCAGTGTTCTACTTATCCATCTCTACGGACACATCAGGCATTTTTACATTCACTGCTGCCTTTTGAAAAAATTGCAGCTCCATTGAACAGCAAATGTATAACAAAAAAGAAATGCACAAGAAATATTTAGTTAAAAAAAGACAACAGAATTCATCATTTGACTTAAAGGAAAAATAATTCATTTTTAACTCATACTTCCAGCACAATCTCATTAAAACCTAGGTAGGTCTTGGGTGTGTATTTGCTCGATCTTCTCACAATGGTATTAATGTAACTAATTTTTTATTACTTACAACACAAAAGTAGCAGATGTGTGAAAATATCTGGTCAGAGAGTATGCCCTTAAATTTCCAAGAAAGTTGGATGTATGTTTATACAGCTTTGCATAGGCATAGTATTCACTTCAACTCTGTGCTACTGGCCTTTACCAAAAAGCTAGCAAGATGTGACAAAAGATCCAAGCAGTGCCTGCAGATGTATTTTAGAATAAAAAGTAGCTTGTTAGGGAATTTAGGAAATACTTCCTCATGCTTATCAATTTCTATACGGAAAACGAAAAAAAATACACATCTATTTCTACAGTAGATTGCAAAAAGTATATACTAAAGTGCATTATATCAGCACCTCATGCAATTTGTTATTATTGCAACTGGGCTGTTATAAAGCTGGGGCTACTTAAGTGTGGTGAGAAGTGTAAAGAGGGCAGATAGATACCCCTCTGATTTCTGGCTGTTCACACATGGTAAGCAATGTAGAGGCTAATCAGGCCACATTAGGGAAGCATATATGATCTCCTCCACAGGTGCACAGGGGATTCATCAACTGCCCTCAGGATTTAATGCTGGCAAACTCTCTGTTGGACACTTGAGTGGAAGTCCCTTCCTTGTAATGACAGGGCCTCATCATAGAGCAGGCAGGAAATTCAGATTATCGGTGGTCCATTTTCACCCTTAATCAGTATGGATATCACTGTTAATGTTTCTGTGGAAGGAAAAGCTCTGCAACTTTTAGGTTTGCCATTGTCAAATGTTTTATTTCCAAAGCGAAACATTTATTTTGAATCAAGGAAACTTAAAACTTAATTTGCCAATACCTGAGAGTCCTTTAACTAAGGACAACAGCAGGCAGACAGCAGAAGGAGGGAAAGGTTTGGGGGGCTGGGTCTGTTTTTTGTGGTTGTTGTGCTGGTTTTTTTACTGGTAAAAGTAAGACAGAGAGGAGAAGACAGTAGCTGCTAAAGAAGTGGAGGAGATCTGGAAAATTGCAGAGATAATGAAGATTATCTGCACACAACAGTTGTGGGTTGAATGTTATCCTTCAACAGTAGTCTGAGCCATATCAGGTCATCTGATAGACCCCGGGGAAGAGAAGATCCACAAATGTGTCTGGAGTCCACAGTGAAGTCGAGAGATGGATGTAATGGAAAAGAGGAGAGGAAAAACAAGATTTGCAGATACGTATTGATGAGAAGACCTGAAAAACTGATCTGTGAGTGGTAACAGTAACCCATCACATGACCAGGAGGACAACACAGAAGAAAAAGGAGAATTACTGCGTATTTGCTTCATGTGAGAATGGAAAGGAGAAACAAAAGATGGAAAAGAAAGGACATTCTGGATCAGGAAGAAGAGAAGAAATATGGTGGAGATAGTCAATGGTCACACCTTACGCAGAAATCACGATGATATTTATGAGATCATCAGAAAGAACAAAAGGCGTAATGATACTTAGAAAGTTGGAAGAACAGAAAAAATGGGACTTAAGATCCACACTAAGAAAAGACAGGTCTGCCTTACAGAGGAGCCCTTGCTAAAGATTAATAGATGTGTAATGGCAGAGAGAAGAAGGGTAGAACAGAAAGGTATGCGCAGTGTTAGTTTCAAGCCTTGGAAGAGTAGGCTAGCAGGCAAAAGGATCCTTGTGAGACCAGAAAAAGTCCACAACCCATTCTTCACTTTGGGTTCAATGCCATGGCGAGGTTCCTGTTACAATAGATGTGAAATGACTGTATCATCTTAAAGAAAATATTCACAGAAGTGCTGTAAATCAAAGGACAAAAACTAGTCATGTGGTATGAAGCAACAACTACAGATCCATCAGAAGAACTTCTTAAAATGTGGACCAAATGTTTGTGAAGCAGGCAGATGGTCAGAGAGAAGCTGAACGACTTTGGTGAATTTTCCAGGATGTTCAAGGCCAGAAGATTTGGAGCACAGTGACAAAATATAACAGATTTGGAAAACACATTGTCCCAAATGATCTCCTATCCCTCGACCTACAAAGTCTACCCATCGCTCTGCTATCGAAGCACACAAATAAGAGGGCTCATGTCAGAAGATCGTGACCTGAAAGCCACTCCAGACTAGCATCTGTTATTGAAAAACCCTTGCTTGTATTAGTACAGATTTGTGATGCTATTTTAAAAGTTCTTAAACTCTGAGCGATAAATCCTGGAGTCTGGCTTTCAGAGAATGGGGCTTACAAACTGCACTAAGGTTATAGGCAGTACAAACATACTCAGTATTTGCCCTTTCACCAAAGGAACCAGTGAATAAGTGAACCTTAAGATGTACTTTAAGAGCCCTGAGGACCATAGAGCAAGCTTACGAGCACCAGCCTGGGAGGCACTGGCAAGATACACAACATCTGTGTTCAGAGCAGGTAAGACGCATAGACCCTTGGACAAGCTGAGGTCTTTATTCTCTCCCACTAATAACATTCTCAATAGGGTGCAGGTGCCTCCTGTTATTTTGCGGAATTCCATCTAGATTCTCCTGCCAGGACTTAAGAAGCCAAATATAAACAAAGTGCATCCACCCAATGCATCCACACAATTACATCCCGTAATCGTTGCAGAATGGTGGTGGATTATTCACTGGGAAGGCTGGAGGCAAGAAGGCATGGTTTCCAGAGTCACTTGAATGCCAATACTATAAAAGCTATACATATGCTGATGACCTGCTTTACCTTTTTGCAACATATGGGAAACTGGAGGTAATTTTTTTTATTATTGGAATAATACCTGGATACTGATGAACTCATTAGCTGATCTGAAAATCTGGAAAGGGCTCGCAAAAGGCAATGCAGGTCCTAGTTCAAGGGACTAGGGAAATTAGGAAGGTCACACTGGAACTTTAGTGTATAATAATTACAAATTTTTCAGGATCACTTTATGGTTGATAGCATTTTTACAGCACCTTTTGTTATTGAAATTCTTCAAATTTTTTTCCTGCTTACTTTTTCTGCCTTCACGGAAAAGCATGAGGACAAAAAGTGTTTTACAAAAAAGCAACAATGCCTGTTTTATTATACGAAATGTAACACATATACATCTTTCTCCTCTGCATATATACACTAAATAAATATAGCCCATATGGCACTCTGTGTTCACATTCATGCCACACATCATAGTTATCCTTTCAAGAAGTCACCTGCTAACTCGTGCTGTTCTGCAGATTGCAAGTGCTCCTACTGTTGCAATACTGCACTGAAGAAGATGCTGATCTGTAGGGCAGATGTCATCCCTGATAAATCCTAAGTCTGGTAGTGTATAAAACATTGATTTTTCTGCTGATTAAGTATTTATTTAATTGGAGCTTTTTCTGCCTGCAATTTTGAGATCATAGAACACTATTTCTGAGGCTTGCACCTATTGTTTGGTGATTTGTAATATTTCAGTAATGTCTTGAGGCTTTCTGTTTCATTGCAATTGCATTTACAGCAATAAATTGTTCAACAAACACTGAATTTTATTAAACTGGCAAAATATGTGATAAAGAAACCTAAACAAGTCCACAGTCAGCTGTGCCAAAAGCAAACAAGTGTTTTCTTTTAAATGCTCAAATGTGCAAGAGAGACTCGGAAAAACTAATAATTTTAGAATAATTCCAAAACTGAAATGTGTATAAAATTAAAGCTCAAGAGAAGAATGGTCACACCATCCAGCTGCAGTTCCACAACAGAAGGGATTCATCATTCCACTTGTAAGGAAATCCTTAGCCATTTTTTCCTGCCCTTGGCCACAGTGTATTGCTCCTTCAAAATGGTTAACTTAACCAAGAGACTAGATCCCTGGCCCTGAGCTGGAGCAAATGATCCTCCTTTTTTAAAGCTCTTTTTGGGTTAATTTTCACCTGCCTATATTTACTGGTTGACAATCAGCAAACAGTTATACTGGCACAACTGAGGACACACTGTGTTCTCAGGGATGAGACAATAGGTCTGGACAAGACAGGCAACTCTTTACAGCAGCCTTGCTGCCTAATCTTGTATATGGCATAAGTACGGTCCCCCTAGAAGTGATGCCCTCTACCATCTTTCCCCTTTGCTTTCTACTTTCCCTTCCCATCTTTTCTCCAGTGAACAAGTGTGAAAGAAGGGACAGCCTTGGCCTTGCAGCTACTGAGCTTCTTCAGCCCCTATGGAATGACCATTAGGGTTCATCCTCTGGCCATCAGCAGCAGCAGTGCCGTATTCATGTTGATCAGCAGGCAGCTCACCCCGCAAAACCCCATGTGCTGGCAGTGTGAAATAAAAATAGTTCATTCAGTGTTTTGTTTTGTTTTAAATTAAGTATATATAGTTTCTCCTCCTCTCCTCTTATATCCTGTCTTGCATGTTACAAAGCTACAGTTTGCATTTTATAGTTTTATCATGCCTACACATACCCAAGATAGGTAATTCAGAGGTGAACACTAGAAGGCAAAGCAACTGCAGTCGTATCAGAAGGTAAGCTGTTTTCTTCTTTCTCATAGAAATAATATAGAGAGTCATAGAAACATGAAACCCATCCCCTAATGCAATCATTCCTATTTCATCTGTTCTTAATACCCTTCAGTGGCAAAGACTCCACAGTCTGCCCAAGCAGTCATTTACAGCACTTAATTATTTTTACTAATTTTTTCTTGGTGTCCTATCTTGGTGGATAGCAATTTCCCTGTAAGCGGGACATGGTTATGGCTGATACAAGATCTCTTTCACTAGCCAGGGCTCCGTTGCTCTCTTTCAAGCTGATCATCTTGTTAGGAACATAAATATTTCACAGGTTCCCGGCTGGAAAAGCATGGTGGCACTTCACACCAGTGAAGAACTTTCTTCAAAGACTCTCTTTTACAAGCCTTGTGACTGCAAAATATATACATGAACAAAGGGGAATGATTATTTCCTTAAGTCACCAATTAGTAGATGTATAAAGCAAATGTCACTTCTTTACAATGGTGAGAGAAAGGAAGAACATCACCGGAGAGAAGAAAGAAGACTCTCAGGAGCTTTGTGTTGAGAACTTTAATGACTCATTCCCTAAGAGAGAGAGATTTGCTAAAAGCATTGTTTTCTCTTTCCCCTTTTCAGTGGCTGTAGCAAGGCTCAAGCAAGGACAGGAGATACTCCTCTACGGAGAATTCATCTAACTAAACATAGACATTGTCAATGAAGACATCTGCAGCTGAGCTAGTCCTCTCGATTCCCTTGACAGTTAATGGAAAGAGTTGCCTGTAGGTTGTGATTTAGCTTATGCCTGGGACACCTACTTTAGGACGAGATGCACCCCACAAATGCATAATATGCTCCACTGACTACAAATTGAGCCTGAGATAAATAGCTTGTATATAGACATCTAGACTGTATGCATTTAAAGTGAAGTGAGATGAACCCTTCTGCTACTGACTTTTAACATGAACAGTTTCCATGTAAGGAGTCGTATTATTTGCAGCCAAAATCACAGCCTTGTTTTGATTATTTGATTAAATTTTTTTTTCTGAAGCTGCAGTCCATTAACACTCACTCATGCAGATTGTAATGATGTATTGTATATTCTTCGTTAAATCTTATGTAACAGTTCTAGTGTGTAACAATGTCATGGTAATTAGAATCACAGTTTATATTATTATGAGGTATTTTCTGCTTGGCTTGTGCTTTTAAAACATTATTTCTCTCATTTGGCAGCCGTACTGCCAAGGATGTGGCAAGGCGGGGGAGATGTGTAAATCATCCATTAAAGTTTCTATCCCATATGAAAGCTAGTGACACCCCAGGAAAGTCAGAATCATCCTTCACTCTGTTTTCAATATCAATCCGTGAGAAAACTTCCTCCCCTCCTTGAAATTTTTCTTCCAAAACCAAGCAAAGAGGGCAAAAATTGAGACTGCCTGGTAACTCGGGGTGCAGCTGAGGCTGCACTACCAAAAGCATCTGCAGAGAACCTCCCCAGGCCATCTCATGGGGCAGGTTCAAAGCACATCGCTCTGCGCTTGCCGAGGGATACCTGCTATTGCAGTGCCCATGTTCTACTATTGCTCTGCTACACTCTGCTTCTGCCTTCGAAAAGAAGTCCCAGGCTGAAGAAGAACTGGATGAAGCAATCAGTAGGTTAGCGTTCGGAGAACCAGCAAGTATCTAATTCAGGTTTTTGTAGCAGGGTATGTAGTCAAGGCATTCTTGGCCCTCTAACAAATTTCTTTTGATTCCCAGTTGAGCTGTTTCATATGTTTGGTGTGCCCATGGCTCTGGTAGAATAAACATGCAGCTGAGGAGGCTGCTGACAATACTGATGTGCATTACTACTGCAATGGTGGTGTTCACTGTAGCTCCTCCAGACATGCCCCATCCTTTGGATATGGACTCTACTTTTCTAACCAGTGACTTGGAGTGTGAGAGCAATTGGCTGGACTGGTAAAACAGCAGCTAGCTGGCAGTGTGGAAACTCATAAAGGTTGGCCAAGCAGCCTGGAACAGTTTGTAAGGAAAATGAGGGGTTAAATGACAAATAACAAGGTATACATTGCCACTAAGCTTCTAAGAAGTCAAGGCAGGAGTACGGCTGGAATACCTAGAAAAATTAATGTTGAAGTTTGACACCTCACAAACCTACCCTAATTGTAACAGAACCTGGCAGCGTACGTTGTGAGCAGTGCATAAAACAAATGTGTGTGAATACCGAACAGCGATATGGTTAAAACCAAGAATAAGGACTTTCAAATTGGACAATTAGATTGTGCATGAATGGGGGGTAAGTCCTTTGTTTTGCTTTAGGAGTTTAGGTGAGTTACATCAGCTCCCTGTATTTTGATTTTCTCATCTCTAATACTGAGATGAGAAACACGTATACACAGACTTCTTATTTTGCTCAGTATGAGGAGATACCTTGTTCAAGGAACAGCATGGAAGTAATTTCTGCCCCTGCTGAAGCGAGAATGGATTAGCTACCACTGACAAGCTGTCACCATCATTTTGCCTTGGCCGGTATGATAACCAGTCCCTGTTTCCACTACAGTTTACCTTTCTTTTTAAGGGTAGAAACACAAACTACTGTATCCATGAATAAAACATGCTGCCCTACAAAGAAATCATTTCCCCTCCAAGTCTAGTGATTGTCCTGACAAAATCATCTCTCAAACATCACAAAAATAACGAGACGTAGCTGAACACAAGGAGAGAACATGGAAAAAGGAACAAAGTTAATAAATAAGGATTGGGGGAAAGCACAAGAGAATTCTTTGTGAGACAGACACGAGGTTCAGAAATGAGAAGATTTTTAAATGGTCAGGATGTCAGGAGGGTGTTAAAAAAACATTCTGAGAGCAGACCAGCCTAGGGAGAGCTCTGTAATTCCCTTAACTTCAGTACAATTTATTTCAAGTCAGTCAAAAAAGACCCCAAATGTATACGACACAGTACTGCAGCTATGAGGAGATGAGTAACTGGGCTGGGAGCTGGAGAGGTGAGTGCAGGAGGGAACACCCGACCCCTCTCGGCTGCAGGCCTACAGGCATACAGCTGCCTGCGGTGGCCCCCACCACCCTTGAAGGAAGTCCATGGGACCTGCTCAGCTGCAGACCCCTGGCCCTGAGCCCTGCCTCTGGCTCTTCCCTATCCGCTTCCCCTACAGCCCGTGGCTCGGGAGCGCTGGCACATCTGCTGCCCCGGGAGAGGGGCTCTCTCCGGTCCCACCACTTCTCGTCCTCATTTCTTGTGCAAGAGAGAAGCACTCGTCCTGGCAGGCATGTGGGCAAGTGTTGTGGTTTAACCCGGCAGGCAGCTAAATAACACACAGCCGTTCGCTCACTCCCCCCCCCCAGTGGGATGGGGGAGAGAATTGTGGGTTGAGATAAAGACAATTTAATAGGACAGAAAAGGAAAATAATAATACTGATAAAAGAATATACAAAACAAGTGATGCACAATGCAATTGCTCAGTACCCACTGACCGATGCCCAGCCAGTCCCCGAGCAGCGGACCCCCGGCCAGCTTTCCCCCAGTTTATATACTGAGCATGACATCACATGGTATGGAGTATCCCTTTGGCCAGTTTGGGTCAGCTGTCCTGGCTGTGCCCCCTCCCAGCTTCTTGTGCACCTCCAGCCTTCTCAGTCGGTAGAGCATGGGAAGCTGAAAAGTCCTTGACTAGTGTAAGCACTACTTAGCAACAACTAAAACATCAGTGTGTTATCACATTATTCTCATACTAAATCCAAAGCACAGCTCTATACCAGCTACTAGGAAGAAAATTAACTATATCCCAGCCGAAACCAGGACAGCAAGACATTTATTTCTTCTGCTCTGCCCTTAGAGGGGTGCTGCTTGCTACAAGCAAGCATGAGACTGCCGAACCCTGCAGGCCCGCTTAAGGAGAGCGGTGCATTCATGCTGCCTGGGGAGCGGAAGAGAAATCGGATGAAAACTATGGCATTAGGTTAGCCGGTAACTTGCACACATTGCTCCCTCCCCCGCCCAGCACTGCTGTCAAGGAGGACTGGGGCAGCAGGGCCTGACTCTGTCCATCTCCCAGCTGGGCTGGCCCCATTCTTGTTGCCCACCAGGAGGAGAAGGAGGCGAGCAGGCACGCAAGGCACTTGCGCCGGCCCAGAGCTGTGCCCCAGCCTGACCCCCCCTCCTCAGCTCCCCACCTGCCCCCAGCAAAGGCTACTCCTTACTGCAAATTTGTTCACTTTAGCTATAAGAAATAACAGCTTCCAACACCAAATTTAAGCTTCTGCAATGTATTACTATTAACGGATTCTTATACTTAATTAATGCCCACAGAATCTAGTTAAGACTCTACAAAAATTCTTAATTAAGCACGCAGAGAGCTGTCTTTGGGACAGTAGTTTCAACCTTGTATATACTCAGCTAGTAAAGGCTAAAAATGAAGCACATATTACCTTATCATATGAACTCAGAAACTTGGATCTGTGGCGTTTGTTCACTTCATGGCCATTTTAAAATCAGTCCCGGGAGGCTCCCAGGATACAGTTTCGAGTATCAAGCTGTAGAGGAAGTGCTGTTCAACTTGCTTAAGGATTGTTAACATCAATTCATCAAGTTGATTTCTATTTCTTGTTTTCCCCAGCTTTCCGAAAGGGTCTCCTCTTTGCCTTTTTTCATGGCATGCTGAATGATGTAATTCTGGCTGCATTCTCCATTTGTGAGTGTCAATAGCCAGGAAGATTTATAGCTCAAGGATAAAAAACTCCTCCAGCTATGGTCTCCTCTTGTCCTTTAGTCTGGTGGTCAGAAAGAGGGAATTAATTTTAAATTGACTGTAAATACTAATGCTGAATTACAAATTCAGAATGTTACATCTTTGCTACATATGTTCCAATATATAATAGTTTGTGCTAGTCAAAATGATAAGGAAAAAACCTCCGAATTTTTCAAGATGTTACAAAATTTTTACTTGGTGTTTCTTATTTGTGGTGATGCTGTGATAAAACTTAAAAACATGTTAAAATGTTCTCCTCTCTACATTACTCCTTATAGTAATCCCCTAAAGCAAATTTATTCATTTATTTTCTTACCTATTTTTCTTCCATGTTGGAAAATTTTAAACTTGATGTAAGAATATATCCGAAGTTCCAACGTTAATAGATGAATGCCGAGTAGGATCAGGCTCAAAGGCAGCTACAAAGGCCTACACTGAAGCACAGAGTCCTTAAGTCACATGACTCAAATTTCTTGAATTTCCTGTATTTTTCATCCACTAATTTATTTTCTGGGACCGATCTTTACCATTGCTACACAAGTTAATAGTATCTGTAAATGCTCCATACATAAAATGAAGTTTGTCCATATTCTTGTGCAGTGGGAAAGTGCATCTTAACAAGCAAATGAACCATTTGCTTCACACAAAAGACAAATTAGCACTTTATTCATTCACAGCGTACATAGATCCTACACATGTACATTCTTCCTTGCGCCGCGACTGTCCTGGAGTTGTTTTCTCCTATCTCCTACCTATTTGAAGGATGCCAGCATTGTTACATTACTAAAGTAACCCCAACATTACTGAACTAAAATAGGTTCTAGATCCTATTAGGTGATGAGCCCAAATATCTCTATATGCCCCATATCTCGTGCACAGGACACAGACTTCCATGCTTTGCTGTATTGGTAAGCTGTAAATAAAATTACTATGTTCTTCCTCCTTGGTAGGTGTCACTTCTCTGAGCTGTAATTCTGAATGAATTATTATTGAACTGACCGATGGGTTTCATAATAAAAGAGAAAGGTCTCTTAATAGGAAACTGAGCGAAAAAAGATGTTTCTTAATTTTTTTTTTTCATTTTCATTTGGTAATATGTAGAACTAGCTGTGATACCTACAAAAAGCTTATGGTGAGTTTTCTGCATTTTTAAATAGTCTCCTCAAAACACCCTGCATTTACCATTATTATGTGAGATTTGGATCACTACCTTTCTGGTTGGTTCCTGCAGAAGTGGCACAAGAGCAGAACATGACAGATCCAGAAAAGAGATTTCATATTACTATTGCCTTTTTAGAGCATTTTAAGCTTTATTAGCACAACACTTTCAACTTTGAATTAAGTGATGGAGCTCCTTGGCATTATAAAACAGCTTTCAAAACAACTGTTTTAGTTTCCAAGAAGAAAAAGCTTAATACCAAAATCATTTCTGTTTCCAACTATAACAGTATCTGGCATAACGGGATATTGTAGCAATAATTCCCGGCTCTTGGTGAGTGTGGATGGTTTTCTCTTCCACAGTAAGAGCGGAGGAATGCAGTGGAAGGGTCAGTTTTGAGCTCGGCAGAAAGCGGCATATGTGATTTTAGGCAAGTCATTCAAGACTATGTCCAAAAAAGGCAGCAGGCAACACTTACAGTGCATAACTTCAGGATCCAGTCTCCTCTTACAGTGCAGGTGGAGGGCTGCATGTCTTAGGAAGCAATCCAACACAACCGGGGAGCTGCCTAAATCTAGCTAGCTGAGAGATCAGAGTTATCGCTGAGAACAGTAACTGGACTGAGCGCCTGTGAGGTACCGTCTCCTGCCTCCTGCTGAGACAGAAAGTTGTGGTCAGGTGCAGAAGCACAGAGCTAGACGTCCGGGGAACTGAAAGTCCGAACCCCTCCCAAACACTTCAAACACACATTTCTCAAATTTCAGTTCCTTCAGCATTAGGTGGCAGCTGACAGGGCTTTTAAAAGGATCAAAAGTTTGGATTTATATGCTTAAAAAGTTCTGTCTGTGTCCCACATTAGGCATTACAGCTAGCTCAGCAATCCAGCAGCACTGAACTCTGCAAGCTAATTTCTCATTTTACCTCAGCTATTTCAGTGTTACCCTGTAATGTGCAGAGCAGGTGTGTGCTAAATCCTTTATGATCTGGCACATAACCATTCTGCATTCATTCCTTTACCTGTAAAACAGGAGTAATAGTTCCCTACCCATAGGAATACTATAAGAATAAATACATAAACATTTTTGGAAGTATTCAGATAATAGACACTGGCATTGTAAAATTAGCTGTAAGTACAGCTGTGCTATACAAGGTCTAAACAATTCAGTGACCTAGAAGATCAAAAACCACTTTCGAGGGAAGGAAAATTAGGCATATAGTGTCTTTCTAGACCACCATTTGAATTCCAGTTGAGGCCTTTTAGCTATCGAAGTCATTACATGTAATTACACTGTAGACTGTATTAAGAATTGGTAGTTTATTCTAGTTCAGAGGAAGCAACACAGTAAATAGAGAAAGTTTTCTTAATACTAGGGTACATTTGTTGATGGAGCTAGGGGATTAATTTTGAGTATGGAGTCTGAGGCATTTCCCAGAAGAGATCTTGTCAGAGTTGAATTCTATGATTCTGTGATTCTATTCTATGATTCTATGAATGTCAGACAAGTAAGTTTCTGGTGGTATTTTCCAAAAACCAGTTCCTTTAGCATACATGAAGATAAAAATCCATCACCATTTCTTGATCATCTTCAGTGGAGATACATTTATTTCTTAACAACTACACAGTATTGAAATTGGGAGCCTTCTTTACTAAGCAACTCTTCTCTGTGACTGGTGGTCAGCAGAAGCCAGTGTCAGAAAATAAATGCCGGAGGCAGAGGTGGGCACGGCCTGGCAGCAGGCCCCTAGCCCCACTCCCGGCTGTATGCCTCCTCAGGGCTTCTCCGACTCATCGCCAGAAATTTGTCGCTGTGGTTGTTCACTGCACATGGCGTGGCTGGTGCAAATGCACGGATGGTTCATCCTTTGATGGCGCATTCTCAGTTCCAGGAGCCGGGGGGCATGAAACACACTGGCAGTTCACAAGCTGAAAATAAACCAAAGTGGGCACCTCCTCACGCCGTGCATATTCAAGGTATAAAACTGCACCATGCAAACTGGATGCGGAAAGTTTATGCGGATTGTAAAATAAGAGAAATTAATGTGCAGCCCTTAGTGCCATCTCCAGTTCAGGCTAACCCAGCAGCGACTCTGCATTTTAATTCAGCTAAGGCAGGCCTCTCCGGCCGCGGGCAGGACAAGCACAGGGTGCCACGGAAAAGGCATCTCTCCTGGTCACTGCACTCCCGAAGCAAACACAGATTAAAAAAACCCCAAACCCACGACGGGACAAGTGCCAACTTTTTAACTCTCCGTCCCTGCCAGCCCAGTTCTTCAGGGACGCGTCCAGCCGGTTTAGGCCGTCTCCCGCCGGCCTCGTCTGTG